>NC_038243.2:24612383-24633584 GCF_000004515.6 Glycine max
TTTTCTCTTTGGGATTTCTCATTCTTAATTGAATTGATTAATAACTAAAGTGAAACTAAGGCTAAAATCAAACTCGCCTAGTCAAGCTCGTCCACAAAAATAGGTTTTTTTGAAAGTTTATCATTTCAGTTTCTTACCAAGTAAAATGGATCATTTTTAAGGTCCAACGCCTTAAAATGATCACCCTTCAAGTAAAAAGAATCACTTGATTCACGCATAAGAAAGAACTACGTAGGTCTGATTTCCTCTTTGATGGAGGGTACGTAGGAGCAAGAGCCCCGCTTTTGTCGACCTCAAAAAAATAAAAAGAAATAAAAGTTAAGGTAACACAATTTCCACAATTCTAAAAAATAGGTTGTTGTCCTTTGAGACAAACGTGAGAGGTGCTAATACCTTCCTCAAACGTAAATACAACTCCCGAACTTAGAATTTTCATTTTGACCGGTTTCCTTCGGTTTTTCCGATGTTTCCCACAAATAAACGTTGGTGGCGACTCCGCGCATCTTTCCTCCTTTGGAAAACGCACCCGTGAGCCTCGCCCTCGCTCGCCCGCAAAGGGCACGTTGCGACAGTTGGCGACTCCACTGGGGATCTTTTTGTGAGTTAGGCCTATTTTAGGAATTGTGGAATTGTGAAACTTCGTGTGTGCATTTGTTGAATTGTGTAAAATGCAAATAAACTGTTGTCTATTTCGCATTCTTTACACTGCATTCTAAGCACCCACGGGTTTGAGTAAAAAAAAAGGGGCCCTACACCCGGGTTCATGGGAATTGAAGGAGTGGAGGTGAATCTATCATCATGCTAGGTCTCCGACTTGCTTGATAATAGTGAAACCTCGTCTAGAGCTTTCTCTCTTTATAATGTGTTGTCGCTGGTATTCCATACCGCCACAACATTATTATCTTGAGTGATGATACCTCTAGAAAACAGCCGTGTGAGTTATGAATTGTTGGGGAGTAGTTATTAGGGACCCCTAGATATTGTCCTAGGTTCCCAAATAGGGGCAAAGAGCAAACACGCTCCGTGCCATTCGTTCTCATGCATTTTTGGTAAATAGCACTAGTTTATATTTTGCTAGTGATGTTTGGTTTCTTTGGAGTAATACGTAACCTTTTTAATGCTAAGTTGAGGCGCCGTCATGCCCAAAACGTAGCATTAAAATTGGATCTCTGCGGTCTCGTATGTGTGAATTACCCCTTTGTGTTGTTTTCTTTCCGTTTCATGCATACGCGTTGCATCATTCATGTCGGAGTCTTAATCCACCCCTTTTTAGGTAAAATGATGGGGACAAATCAAAACGGCAAAAGGTTTTATCAAGTCAAGGTTAAAGGTCTAGATGTCACTAGCCTCAAGGAATTGGGACGATTGATGGGACCCCTCCAAAGGCAAGCCTTCCGCAAAGTTTACGGGAAGATTCTAGATTTGACCGTAGCGGAGGTATTTACAGAAGCCGTTGAGATGTTTCACGTTTGGGGACTTCCAAATGGTGCCAACTATTGAGGATTTTGAAGAGATATTAGGATGCCCTCTCGGGGGGAGAAAACCGTATCTTTTCTCCGGCTTTCTTCCTTCCTTGAGCAAGGTTGCGGCTGTGGTTGGAGATTCAGCAAAAGAGTTGGATCGCATAAAGCAAATTCGAAACGGCGTAGTGGGCCTGCCTCGGAAATACTTGGAAGACAAGGCAAGGGATATGGCGAGCCAAGAGAAGTGGGGCCCGTTTGCGGATGTTTTAGCTTTGCTGATTTTTGGGGTTGTCCTCTTTCCGAACGTTGACGGCTTGGTAGACTTAGCCGCCATTGATGCTTTCCTCGCATATCACCATAGCAAGGAAAGTCCAGTGGTGGCTATCTTGGCAGATTTGTTCGACACCTTTGACCGGAGGTGCGAGAAAAACAGTGCACGGATTGTCTGTTGTTTACCCGCTCTCTGTGTATGGTTGATTTCACACCTATTCCGACAAGACACGAGGCACCCGTGTCCGCTTCAAAGCTATCGCTCATGCGCCGAAAAAGGAAGAGTCGATTGGGACCAACATTTGGCTGGGATAGGGGGCAGCACGATCAATTGGTTTCCTCGTTCGAAGGAAGGCAAGGAAGGAGTTCTTTTCTTGTGTGGGGACTATCCTAATGTTCCACTGATAGGGACTAGGGGTTGTATTAATTATAATCCTGCACTCGCCATAAGACAGCTAGGGTATCCCATGAGGGGAGCGCCAACCGAAGAAAGTCTCTTGCCTTTCCTTGTGAGGGATCTAGGCGCGCAAGGTCTCAAGGTTATACAAAGAATCCACAAGGCGTGGAGGAGTCCGTTGAGGAAAGACAAGGAGCTTAGGGGCATCCAAAACGGCGTCATTGGAGGTTATCATGGGTGGCTAAGAATTCACACGCGGGGCTTAGGTTGGCTCTCCAAATTGAAAGTTGTCGATGAGGAGAAATTCGAAGCTCCGGAGGAAGATGAAGAAGTCCGAGCTCTAAAGTTAGAGCTAGGAAAGGCGAGACTCGCCAAGGAGAAGTTCAAATCAGCTGCTACACACATCCGGAAGGAGTGCACCGAGTTACAAGAGGAAAATGCGGCCACTGCAAGAGCTCTTGAACAAGAAACCAAAAGGGCCCGCAAGGAGGAACATGGCCGAGAAAAATTCCGAGGAGCATTGTGGGGTAGCAACAATGAGCTCAAGCTCCGAAGAGAGGAGAGAGATCGGTCACGGGTGCATGGCATGATCTTAAAAGAAGAGTTAGTTGCTTGCGCGAGGTCTAAAAGGAGTTTGGCTCAACACTTGGAAGCCACGGAGCAAAGCATGCTAGCCATCATAGGGCAATACAAGGAAGAATTGAACCAGTCCATGGCCCATGAACAAAAGCTAGTGGAGGATTTTGCACAAGTGTATGCCGAAAAATAAGCAAGAGGGAGGGTGATTGATGCGCTGCATCAAGAAGCGACTATGTGGATGGATAGGTTCGCCTTGACCTTGAATGGAAGTCAAGACCTCCCGCGTCTATTAGCCAAAGCAAAAGCCATGGCCGAAGTGTATACTGCCCCCGAGGAGATTCATGGGCTAATCAATTACTGTCAACACATGATAGATTTGATGGCCCATATAATTAGGAATCGTTAGGTTCTTTTGTAACACCTTTGTATAATCTTGGCTAGATGAAAGCTTTGTTCTTTTTATAAAATGAGAAGTTCTGGACTCATTACGTTATCTAAAAATCTTGGGGTGGATCCAAGTGCTCCGATCATCCATTTGCATACTCATGTTTTGGTGGCATACTCACCATTGTTTATTTCTTTAGGAATTTCATCATAACTAAGAAAACACCAAGGCACCCCTATAACACTCGATCCAGAAAAATGGATAATGAAGAGGGCGTGCAGGAACAGATGAAGGCCGATCTATCGGCCTTAAAAGATCAAATGGCTTCCATCTCGGAGGTCATGTTAAAACTCCAGAAAACCATAGAGGATAAAGCCACGCAACCGCCTCCAGTACAGTTAGGGAAGCGGAGCCGGTGCTGCAGCCCGCCTTGAATCCGGGCCTAGACAGAAACACGGCCGTGTTCGGTCGAAGGTATAGTCCGCAAGCTTATCCTTATGGCCTGCCTCCGAACTTCACCCCCCGTGCCACTCCGGAAGATTTAAGCCAAGCCCCTACTTTTGAAGGGCAACTCCCACCTTATGAAGACTATCCCGGACAAGACGATGGGGAAGGAGATACCCATCTTGGCCCCCTGCTCCACCTCAAAGATCCATCCCCGCATGAACTACCCCATCCAAACATAGCCCGCCATATCCCGACCTCACCCACACCCGTAAAAGAATCTGTTCCCTTTGCGGAAGATAAGGGAAAGATTGAGGCGCTTGAAGAGAGGTTAAAAGCAGTCGAGGGCCTCGGTAATTACCCTTTCTCGGATTTGGCAAATTTATGTCTTGTGCCCAACATCGTCATCCCTCCCAAGTTCAAAGTACCAGACTTTGATAAGTACAAAGGGACAACATGTCCAAAAGGGCATCTCCGGAATTATTGCCGGAAGATGGGGGCGTATTCTGCGGACGAAAAGTTGTTGGTCCATTTCTTTCAAGACAGCTTGGCCGGGGCAGCTGTAGCATGGTATACCAATCTGGAAGCTTCCCAGATCCGATCATGGAAGGACTTGGCAACTGCCTTCATTAGGCAGTACCAGTACAATACGAACATGGCTCCCGATCGGAACCAGCTTCAGGGTATGACTAAACGAGAGCATGAGTCCATTAAGGAATATGCCCAGAGATGGAGAGATCTCGCAGCCCAAGTCGTACCGTCCATGACGGAAAGGGAGATGATCACAATTATGGTAGATACGTTACCCACGTTCTACTATGAAAAGCTGATAGGCTACATGCCAACTAACTTTGCGGATCTCGTCTTCGCCGGAGAAAGGATTGAATTCGGGCTACGAAAAGGCAAGTTTGAATATGCTGCCAATATGGCCCCCAACAACAACAGAAGAGCCCCAGCAGTGGGCGCGAGGAAAAAGGAAGGAGACGCCTACGCGGTCACCACCGCCCCAACATGGATGAAAGCACCCCAAAATATCCAAAGCTCATACCAGCCCAATCCCCCAAATTTTTTAATCCGAGCCAGGAATTCCCTCCCGACTCAAGTAAAAGGACCACCCGCAGCAGAAAGAGCACCGGCCCAACGCACAGCTCCAGCCGCACCCCAGCCAGTTAATAATACAGCCCCCGGCGCGACCTATAAATATGCACAGCACCCGAAAGACAACTTCCCTCCTATTCCCATGGCATATTCTGAGTTATGGCCTTCATTATTGGAGAATCATTTGGTGGTGGCCATACCCGGGAAGGTTCTCCAGCCACCCTACCCCAAGTGGTATGATCCGGGTGCCAAGTATGTGTACCATAGTGGAGTTCCCGGACACAATATTGACTCCTACATCCCGTTCAAGTATAAAGTGTAGCATCTGATTAGTGCCGGTTGGCTAGCATTTCAGGAAGAAGGCCCAAATGTTAAAACCAACCCGCTAGCTAGTCATGGAGGTGCTAGCGTGAACGCCGTCGAAGAGGACGGGCCATCACGGACAAAGAGGTTGGGAGACGTGGCTACTTCTAGACGCTTTATCTATCAATCACTGCAAGCGGCGTGCATGGTCTCCCGAGGTGGAGATGAAAGGGATGAATGTTTGTTTCACCTCGGGGAGTCGCATGACATGGAAACCTGTCCCGTGGTGGAAGAATTGCTTCAGCGGCTCATGGATTGCGGGCAGCTTGAAGTGTTCATAGGAGGGAAGGAAGAACCACAAATTTGCATGCAATCGGAAGAGAAGAAGGTTCCCCTAACCCCCAAGGCCTTAGTGATATGTTTTACTAGGAAAGGGACCGGCTCCACACCCATATACCCGCGGGCGGCGCCCAAGCCAACGCCATTTGCATATCAAAGTGATAAGGTCGTTCCGTGGAAGTATACCCCTCCCGCGTCCAGCGAAAGAGTTGCAACCGAAGTTGACTCCCTATCAGCTAAGGTAACCAACATCACCGGCCTCAATGGCGTAACCCGCAGTGGTCGAGTGTTCGCTTCCCCTCACCCGGCGGAATTGCCCTCTAAAGGGAAGGCGCCCATGGTCCAAGAGCCCACAGACATAGCCACCCTCTCGAAGGAAGTAGATCCTCCCATGGCAAGAGGAGTCGAAAAGAAAGAGGGACTTCAAGGAAAAACCGTGACTTTGGAAGAGGCCCATGAGTTCCTCCGCCTCATCCAACAAAGCGAGTTTAAGGTAGTCGAGCAACTGAATAAAACTCCAGCAAGGATCTCTTTGCTAGAACTACTCATAAACTTCGAGCCTCATCGTGCGCTGTTGATGAAGGTTCTTAACGATGCCCATGTAGCACATGATATCTCAGTGGAGGGTTTCGAAGGCATCATTAATCATATAACCACCAATAACTACATCGCGTTTGCGGAAGAAGAGATTCCCGTTGAGGGGAGAGGACACAACAAGGCACTACATGTGTCGGTGAGATGTATGGACCACGTTGTCGCAAAGGTACTTATCGACAATGGATCGAGTTTAAATGTAATGCCGAAGACCACTTTGGAAAAGCTTCCTTTTAGTGCGTCACATTTAAAGCCGAGCTCGATGGTGGTGCGAGCCTTTGATGGTACTCGGCGGGAAGTAATGGGGTAAATCGACATTCCCATTCAGATAGGCCCCCACACTTGCAATGTGGTGTTTCAAGTAATGGATATAAATCCTGCCTATAGCTGCCTCTTGGGAAGACCGTGGATTCATGCCCTGGGAGTGGTCCCTTCAACGCTTCACCAGAAATTGAAGTTCGCAGTGGGTGGACTTTTAGTGATATTGTCGGGTGAAGAGGACATGTTAGTGAGCTGCCCTTCCTCCGCACCATACGTAGAAGCGGCGGAAGAATCATTGGAAACGGATTTCCAATCCTTTGAGGTGGTGAGCTGCGCCTCGGTGGAACCAAGTCCGTCGCTACCTTCTCTCTCCAAAGCGGCCATAATGGTGGCGCGTGTTATGCTCAGGAATGGATTTGAGCCCGGAATGGGTCTAGGCAAGGACTGCCTCGGGAATGCTGACGTGGTCGATATCAAAGGAAATTCATACAAGTATGGATCAGGGTACGAACCCGGGATGCCGGGGAGGAGGAACGTGCCGTCAAGGTTTCGGGCGGATAGGGTATGGCCCGGCCGTATTAGCCAGTGTCTCACCAGCGCTGGAATGGCGTCCGAGGAAGAGGTGGCCGCAATAGAAGAGGAGTTCCCTCAAGACCCACCAAGTTTTGTGCAACCATGCCACCCCGATTCCCAAGTGGGGAACTGGCGCGTGATAAGCCAGTCAGAAGTCTATACCGCTGATTCAATGTAATTAGAGCCTATAGATTTCCGTTCTCTTTTGTTTTGTGAAACCTACCTTATTAAATAAACAAAGAGATCTTGTTTCATCTGTTCTTGCAGTACCACCCTTTCTCATATCATTTTGCATGTTTTTGTTTCTTTTGTCTTGTTTGGTATAGATATGAGGGTCGATTCTTTGAGGATCCTAACAACGAGGGTTTGACAATCGATTTCGATCAAGATATAAGCCAAACGATAAATGAGGAAGAGGAAGAGGACGTCCTGTCACCGGAATTGGAGAGGTTGGTCGCTCAGGAAGAACGTGAAATGAAGCCTCACCAAGAAGAAACCGAATTAGTAAACTTGGGGACTACGGAGGAAAAGAAAGAAGTGAAGGTAGGAACCGGTATGACCGCGCCTATCCGCCAAGGCTTGATAACCCTTCTTGAAGAGTATCAAGATGTCTTTGCATGGTTGTATCAAGACATGCCCGGTCTGGATTCCAACATTGTGCAGCATAAGTTGCCTTTGAATCCTGGGTCTTCTCCGGTTAAGCAAAAGTTACGAAGAATGAGACCCGAGATGTCCTTAAAAATTAAAGAAGAAGTAAGGAAGCAGTTTGATGCAGGTTTCTTAGCTGTGGCACGGTACCCGGAGTGGGTGGCCAATATTGTCCCAGTCCCGAAAAAGGACGGCAAGGTTCGAATGTGTGTAGACTACCGGGACTTGAACCGAGCCAGTCCTAAAGACAACTTTCCCCTGCCACACATTGACATATTGGTAGATAATACAGCCAAATTCGCCCTTTTCTCATTTATGGATGGTTTCTCGGGGTATAATCAAATATAGATGGCGCCCGAAGATGTAGAGAAGACCACTTTTGTCACCCTATGGGGGACATTCTGCTATAAAGTGATGGCCTTCGGTTTGAAAAACGCTGGGGCAACCTATCAACGTTCCATGGTGGCATTGTTCCATGACATGATGCATAAGGAAATAGAGGTCTACATAGATGACATGATTGCCAAGTCTCGGACTGAGGACGAACACCTTGTCAATCTGCGTAAGCTATTTGGAAGGTTGCGGAAATACCAATTAAAACTGAACCCAACCAAATGCACTTTTGGGGTGAAGTCGGGGAAGCTGCTAGGATTTATCGTAAGTCAGAAAGGGATAGAGATAGATCCCGAGAAAGTGAAGACCATCCTTGAAATGCCGGAACCACGCACGAAGAAGCAGGTCCGGGGATTTTTGGGCAGGTTGAATTATATCGCAAGATTTATCTCGCAACTCACCCCTACCTGTGAACCCATTTTTAAGCTATTACGTAAGAACCAGGCGGTCCTGTGGAACGGTGACTGCCAAGAGGCCTTCGAAAAGATCAAACAGAGTCTCGCAAATCCCCCGGTGCTCATGCCACCCGTCACAGGAAGACCTCTTTTCCTGTACATGACCGTTTTGGACGAGTCTATGGGGTGTGTGTTGGGTCAGCATGATGATTCTGGAAAAAAGGAGCAAGCCATCTACTATCTGAGCAAGAACTTTACCGCATGTGAGATGAATTACTCAATGTTGGAAAGGACATGTTGTGCTCTGGTATGGGCATCACATCGGCTCAGGCAGTACATGCTCAGCCATACCACATGGCTTATTTCCAAGATGGATCCCGTAAAATACATCTTTGAAAAACCGGCCCTCACGGGACGAATTGTCAGGTGGCAGGTACTATTGTCTGAATTCCATATCGTTTACGTCACCCAAAAGGCGGTAAAGGGAAGTGCCTTAGCGGATTATTTGGCCCAGCAACCCCTCCAGGATTATCGGCCGATGCACCCCGAGTTCCCAGATGAAGATATCATGGCCCTGTTTGAAGAGAAACGGACGCGTGAGGACCTAGACAAATGGATTGTTTGCTTCGATGGGGCATCAAATGCTTTGGGCCACGGAGTAGGGGCAGTCCTTGTATCCCCGGATGATCAGTGTATTCCTTTCACGGCTAGGCTAGGTTTTGATTGTACCAACAATATGGCCGAGTACAAAGCATGCGCCCTCAGGGTTCAGGCGGCCATTGATTTTGATGTAAAACTACTCAAAGTGTATGGAGACTCAGCTTTGGTGATACGCCAGTTGAAAGGAGAATGGGAAACTAGGGATTCGAAGTTGATACCCTATCAAACTCATATCTTGAGGTTAGCCAAGTACTTTGACGACATTTCCTTCCACCACATACCTCGGGAAGAGAATCAAATGGCTGACGCACTAGCCACCCTGGCATCCATGTTTCAACTTGCCCCACACGGGGATCTGCCATACATCAAATTCAAATCTCAAGGCAGGCCGGCATATTGTTATGCAATAGAGGAAGAGCGGGATGGGAAACCGTGGTATTTCAACATCAAGCGGTATGTCGAGAATAAGGAATACCCACCAGGGATTTCTGACAATGACAAGAGGACGTTGAGGAGATTGGCTACTGGTTTCTTTGTAAGTGGTACCATCCTGTACAAACGAAACCACGACATGACCCTCCTACGACGTGTAGATGCCAAAGAGGCAAATTTCATGATTGAGGAGATCCACGAAGGTTCCTTTGGGACACAAGCCAATGGGCATGCTATGGCCAGAAAAATCCTCAGGGCCGGCCATTATTGGCTCACCATGGAAAGCGATTGCTGCGCTCATGTCAGGAAATGTCATAAATGTCAGGCATATGCGGACAACGTCAATGTTCCGCCACATCCTCTGAATGTTATGTCCGCCCCTTGGCCTTTTTCTATGTGGGGAATAGATGTCATTGGGGCCATAGAACCCAAAGCGTCGAATGGTCACCACTTCATTCTTGTGGCGATAGATTACTTCACCAGATGGGTCGAAGCAGCCTCCTATACTAACATCACAAGGAATGTGGTAGTTAGATTCATAAAGATGGAGTTGATTTGTCGATACGGACTCCCCAGGAAGATCATTACTGACAATGGCACCAATCTGAACAATAAGATGATGCAGGAGAAGTGCGAAGACTTCAAGATCCAGCATCATAACTCTACCCCTTATTGGCCAAAGATGAATGGGGCTGTAGAGGCTGCGAATAAGAATATCAAGAAGATTGTTCAAAAGATGACGGTGTCATACAAGGATTGGCATGAGATGTTGCCTTTCGCCCTACACGGATACAGAACCTTGGTACGAACTTCTACTGGGGCAACACCGTATTCTTTGGTTTATGGGATGGAGGCAGTACTCCCATTTGAGGTAGAAGTTCCTTCTCAGAGGATAATGGCGGAGTCGGGCCTAGAAGAGTCAGAATAGGCTCAAGCACGCTATGACCAACTTAACCTTATTGAAGGTAAGCGTTTGGCCGCCATGAGCCATGGGCGTTTGTATCAACGAAGGATAAAGAACGCATTCGACAAGAAGGTACGCCCGCGTAAGTTCAACGAGGGAGACCTCGTGCTGAAGAAGATGTCCCACGTTGTTAAAGATAATCGACGCAAGTGGGCCCCGAATTATGAAGGACCTTTCGTGGTGAAAAGAGCCTTTTCTGGGGGTGCTCTGATACTCACCCACATGGATGGCGAGTGTGGCGTCCCTAAATTAATGACTGGTTTAATAGCAATAATTTAAATAACAAAAACCATGGTGAATTTTTTTTTTTCTTTTTCATTTCTTTCTCTTTTCACCAAAACAAGGTTTAGAAGGAAAATCCTCACTATAGAGTCCTGAATGGCCAGTTCACAACTCTATTCGGAGTCATTTCTTTCTTACCGCTCATAATCTCTAAACTATTTTGCTGTTTCAAAAGGAAGAATGTACCAGCCATTACTTTAGGTCGTCACATGAAAATAAAAGAATAAAATACGGCCGATAAACTCTTTTACAAATAAAGTTGCTAATGCTTTCTTTTCAAATAACAAGATCGATTATAAATGCATTCATCATTTAAAGCTGTCCAAAATATGGGAGTTTTACAAAATATATAGTGTCATCCAGAGCAAAGGTGTCCACAGTGTTGGCTTCAGCCACATGTATACAATCATCAAATTCCTATACATCAGGTCTACCCATACAAAAACAAAAGAGTAAACCTAACAGTCAGTCCTAGATACACCCACCCTCAAAATATATGAAACTAATCCGAAGAGCTGTCCACTATGATGAAGAGCCTCCGCTGATCGCCATCTCCCCCGGGCCACTATCCTCCGTAGAATCTGCCTCAGATGCCGACATGACTTCCTCGGGAGAATCCACCTCAAGAAATGGATCCTCATCACCCTCTAGAAAGTCAAGAGCATCCACAGCAGGCTCAGGAGGTAGCTCCTCAAGATCCTCCTCGGGGTCTTCCTCGGATGACGTTACCTCGATCACTTGGACGGGCTCCACTAGACGATATGGTGTAGGCGTGGGTAGTATCCACTCCACCGTGCGCTGAAGCGTCCGTGCAGGTTCATCTGGATGCACCAAAGAAGTAGCCGTGAATCGAATGGTGCCCCGAAACCGGCACCTCGTGTTGCCTTCGAGGGTCTCCCAAGCTCCCTCTAGGCACTCCATCTCTACTCGATCACGGATTAGCTGTGCCGCCATCACGATCTACAAGAAAGAAAAGAGAGGGGTAGACTCTTTCACAAGAATCTAACTGCGCTGCACACAATACTTCTACAAACCATTACATGCAAGTAAGAGGGGTATCTTAAGGCTTTTCATCTCTGGTAATCGATTACACAGCCTTGGTAATCGATTACCAGAGGCTAAACTTGAATTACACAGCCTCAGGACATGAAATATGGAAAAATGCACTGTGTAATCGATTACACATACCTGGTAATCGATTACCAGTGACCCATCCCTCTATGTAATCGATTACACAGGCTGGTAATCGATTACCAGAGGCTCCCTTAGTTTCCTGACTTCGTTTTCAAGCTTGGTAATCGATTACACCCCTTGGTAATCGATTACCAGAGACCATCTTAGCCTCCTGTCTTCATTTTTAAGCCTTGTAATCGATTACCCACCCTTGGTAATCGATTACCAGAGGCCATAACCCACATATCAATCAAAGTTCACAGCTGGCCAGCCACCACAAGCCTCCTTGCTTTGTGGTCTTTGTTCCTTTTATCTGTTGACTGCCAGGAGCTCGCCTATTTAGGTACATCACAGGTTCTCACTGACCGACTATGCCCGGGTTGGGTCGGGATTAGTCAAGCTTGGTTTTGGGCAATAGCACCCCACCTGACGTCCCCAAGGTCTCCTGACCCCCGCGACATATCTCCAGGTACCACTCTGTGGTCAACAATAAAAGCAGGAAGTTTCACCCTTCAACACTTCCTCATCTCAAGCTTGTAGGATTATGGGGTACCCATCACATGTGGTACTAGGTGGCGGTCGGGCGATGGTGCACAACAAGTTTTCCACATCCACAATGCGCGCATAAACCCACCATCCCCTGTTGCCCACCTCCATCCGAGCTCACGTACTCCCACGTAGCCCATATCCCCGTTTCGCTCAACACCAGGTCCCCATCAATCCTCCCAAGCTTCCAAAACATCCAAGCAAAACAACATTCAAACAGCACAAACTACCACAGCCAAGAAAACAGGGCAAAGGCAGAAAACTCTGCCCAAAACACCAACCAAAATCACAGCTTTTCTCACTTAAAGACCCCAGTAACAATTCCTTCGATCCAATTCGTTAACCGTTGGATCGACTCCAAAATTTTACTGGAAGTCTATAATACATAAGCCTACATTGTGACCGTTGGGATCTACTAGAAAACATCCAGAACTCATTTTACATTACTCTTTCCACAACCAGCAAATACATAGCATTTTTCTGCACTTGTGCAAAATCCTGCTGCACAATTTCACAGCAAAAATCTGCACAAAGTGCAGATTTCGAAAATCACACTTCCTCTCATCCAATCTTGCCCAAATCAATTCCTACAAGTCCCAAATCATGTATCAATCATGTCTAACCCAAAATCAAGCTTTACAGTACAGCAACACAGAATCTAGGTGTCCAACACCCCTCAATTCAATGGGTTTTCTAGGTTTGAAAAGTGAAATTTAGAATGAGGTAAATTTGAAGCAAACTCTCACCTCACACCAGTCCATAACATCTATTTAGACTTGTTCAAACTGGATTTACACCTAAAATCTCACCGAATCAAAGTTTGACTCTTCAACACCCAAATTTGCCCTAGAAATGGCTCTTTATTCACTTTGATCATTTGTTCTTCTCTCTAGCACAGTCCAAGCCTTCTCCCAAGTCCTAAATGACATTTCAAGCTAGTATTAACTCACTTTAACCTCCATTTACCACAGAATTCAGACTTAACCTTCCAACTCTCAAAGCCTCACTCTTTTTCCACTCATAACACCACATTCTCACTTTCCAACCCTAGGTTAACTCTACCTTTCATCTCTAACAGTTTTCCATGAGCAATTTCAGCATATAAACATCACAAACATCATCACAAAAACCCTAAAACAGAATGGGTATGTTTAACTCATCCAACATGGCAATTTCAACAAGCTTTCAACAAATTTCTTCACAAATAATCATCATACAGCAGAAACCTAGCAAGACTACCCATCATATCTCCCAAAACCCCATACCCACGAAATTTAAGAGAGAAAGAAGTCCACCCAAACCTGAATTTTCGAAGTCCCACTCGTAGCCACGCACTTCACGACCCCGAAAATGCTCTCCTTTCACGATTTGGGGCAGAAATGATGGCCAAAGGTTGAAGCTTTGTGTGGAGCTTCAATGGAGAATGAAGAAGAAGAGAATGGCAACGTGAGGGAGAGAGAGGGCTGTCTGAAATTTTCTGTTTTGCTGAGTGAGGAGAGAGAAAAGCTTTTTGGTCTTAAATAAAAAGGGTTTTCCCTTTTTCCATTATTTTATTCAAGCTCTGCCACATGTCCCTATTTGAGTGGAGCCAAAAGGGCCCACTTTCTCTTTTGATAGCGACCTATACTCAGCCACAAAAGTGAGAAAAATCTGACCTTTGAAATGCTAAAATCCTGCCTCGGTTTGCGTGCCGTTTCTCAGGTTCCAGTTTCTCGTGTTTCTCTGCGTCCGTCGGGGCCAGTTTTCGAAAGTAACCAATATGTATATCAAAACGCTCAGAATAAAACCCCGAGCGTGGTTCAGAGGTTGGTTTCGTTAAATTCTAAGTCGCACGCAAAACGATGATTTTTAAACTAATTAATTAAGAATTAACCCATAACCTCCCAGTTATGGATTTCTCTTCCTTAATTAGCCTAACCCGCATATCTTGCCCCCACTATTCCTACTTCTACCAAGAACATATAGGCATATACACTGAATAATACTTATATATATAATCATTCAAAGTACATCGTTTCCAAAAATTCCAGGTAGAAATTTCCAGAATGTTACAGCGAGGAGTTGCCCTCGCCCGTGAACTCCGATGTAGTTAAACGATATTACGCTTGAAATCTGGGGCAATCGAGGGGACCGTTGCATGTTCTTTTAATTCTGAGTTTTTGTTTTTCCTGGTTTCCTCCAGGGATTCCCTTCCTCTGTATTTGTTCTTGTTCTTTTAAAAAAGGGAAAAGATAGGCGAGGTTTTAGTCCCCCCTTTGGTGTTTCAAACTTTGTGTTTTAGATTTTTTATAAGCATGAGCCCTCTTCGCTCAGTGTATGGGGTGCCCCAAATGCTTATTTTAAAATTGAACCTAATCAGCCTTCACTAAAATAAAATCATCGCATTAGAAACATTCATACATTCATACATGCACATGCATATCTTGTGATAGCAAAGAGTAGAATCGTCTCAGGCCACGGTCAGAAGTCAAGACAAATCAATGGCAGAAATCAACCAAGGTAAGACGATGACCGGTCATGATTGGCCGCGTATTTTCGTTTCCTACTTGCAGGTACATAGGGACGGATGCAAGTGGGGATGGGGTCACGACCGACCAATCGTTGCCCCTTCCCGGCGCTAAACAAGCAGAGAACGTCGCTGCAAGGCAGCCCAGTATCCTTTGTGGTTGCAGTTTCTTTTACTATTGTTTGTTTTAAAATAAGTAATCGACGCCTAATTCTAACTTAAGTAAGTTCAAGTTAGGCGAGACGCTAACCCATGAAAAAGGAGGGAACATGGTTAATGTTCCCCTAAAAAAAAAAAAAGTAGCAGGTTAGCTCGCCTGGGCGAGCAACCCCTGCACTCAAAATATAAAAACGAAGGAGGGGAACGTTTTTGTATCCAAAAGCTCCCCCCCCCCCCCTTCATTCAAGAAAGAGAGAACACGAAGGCTTGCGGTTTCTTGCTCCCCTAAGCCTTTTGATCGCATTTTGCTTTCATTTTTGGTATTTCAATTCACTCCAACAAGTAAGTGTTCCATCTTTGATGTTTTTACTTTCCATTGATGTGCTTTCTTCATCTTTTGGTGCCTCGAATTATGAGAACATGCTTATATTTGTAAGGCAGTTTTGGTTTGCTTTGGTGCTTGTTTTCTTGAATTGAGGATTTGAATGAAAAGGCCTTAGGCCTAGGTTGTATTCTGAAGCAATGGGGCATGCCACATTGCTCCCATTCTCTTGCAATTTATGTCTAAACGTGCGCCCACCAAGTGCTCGATGAAATGCCCCAATGATATATGAATATGATTTTGCAAAATTGGGACGGTGGGGTTGTTTTATGTATGTAGAGACAGCATGGGAAAATCAAAATAGGTGCCCAAATGTAATCCCAAGCTTAGAAACCCAAACTTTTTAAAACTTCAATGCAAGGAAACATGCTTATGGCTAGGAATCCAAAATTTGGTTTTAGGATTAGAAAAGCATGAAAATTGGGACTTTTTTGTAAGGATTTGAGCTGCCCCGTGATTGGCACTTTGCACCTAAGTAACGTGGGAGATGCTTTTTCAATGGTGTGTAGATATATGTGAATATATGGCATAAGAATATGTTGCAAAGTGTGTGAATATATGGCATGAAAATACCTTGCAAAGTGAATGAATAGTAAATAATGCATTTCAAAAATGTATATTTGTGGATAGGTAGCGTAAAAATACCTTTTAAAATATGTATATTTGTGGATAAGTAGTATAAGAAGTCTTTCAAAAAAAAATGTACCCGTGCCAAAGATGGCACGAGAATGCTTCCCAAATGAATATATGATGTGGGATTGCCCCTCAAGAGTTAGGTAGATGGCATGAAGGTTTCTTTTCAAATGCAAGTGTGTGCGTGACGTGAGATTGGCTCTCCAATGCGCAGATATGTATATATAAATAGGAATGGAACAACAAAAAATTTGTATGTTAATAAAATACTTCAAATGTGTATGGGTAGTTTGTGGTAGCAAAATAGTTAGGATATGAACATATGTAATTTTGGCACAATACCTTGAGCATGCATGTAAGTATTCTTTCCAAAAAATGTATATGTGTGGTAACTAGAATGTTTTGAATATCCTTGTATGTTGATATAAATAATAGGATATTTTCTACACGTACACGTGTTCATAAATGGATTACATGAGTCCGTTCTCCATCAGAGGGTTTAGCACGACCTTTTTGCGTTAAGATAAGCGTTATCTTGTAAAACTAACTTCTAAATGTTTGTTCTCGCAGGAAATGGCCCCGAGGAAACTCGCCTCAAAGAGATCCAGGAAGGATAAGGCGGCCGAAGGAACTAGTTCCGCTCCCGAGTATGATAGTCACCGTTTTAGGAGTGCTGAACACCAGCAGCGCTTCGAGGCCATCAAAGGATGGTCATTTCTCCGGGAGCGACGCGTCCAGCTCAGGGACGATGAGTATACTGATTTCCAGGAAGAGATAGGTCGCCGGCGGTGAGCATCACTGGTTACCCCCATGGCCAAGTTTGATCCAGAAATAGTCCTCGAATTTTATGCCAATGCTTGGCCAACAGAGGAGGGCGTGCGTGATATGAGGTCCTGGGTGAGGGGTCAGTGGATCCCGTTTGATGCAGATGCTATCGGCCAGCTCCTGGGATATCCTTTAGTGTTGGAAGAGGGCCAGGAGTGTGAGTATGGCCAGAGGAGGAACCGGTCCGATGGGTTCGATGAGGAGGCCATCGCCCAGCTGCTATGTATACCGGGGCAAGATTTTGCCCGGACTGCTGCCTGGAGATGGGTGTGGATCATGCGCACCAACATGACCACCCTGACTCAGATATGGATGACTTTGTTGCTCAGCAACATCCTGCCCAAGTGTCAACTGGTGTACGCCATCCTGACGCGGATGAGCATCCATGTGGCTCAGTTAATCGCTGATGCCATCTATGTTTTTGCAGGTATGGCGCCTACCAGGCACCCTCTGGATCCAGATAAGTCCAATAGGGCCCTGGGATTTCCCGCCTTGATCACAAGACTCTGCCAGTCGTTCGGCGTCCCCGTCACACCTAGCAAGGTGATTCGGCCGCCCATCACCCGAGCTTTTATTGAGAAGTACTGCACGCAGAGACAGGTCCAGGGTGATTCACCACAGGCTGCAGATGCGCCGCCACGTCATCAGGCTGGTCCAGCCGGATCATTTGATACAGAGCAGTATTTGCAGCATTTGGTTCCCCAGCAGGCGGCCAACCACCGGGCACATGTACAGACTCATGATTGTCTTTATCAGATGAGTCTCAGCCTGTAGAGCCAGGGCTTTACTTCTTTTCCGCGCCCTACTCTGGACCAGTTCAGGGCAGAGGTCGCGTGGCCTGGAGATTGGCCCGAGGCCCGGGCAGGAGAGGCACCAGCGGAGGCACCAGCAGAGGCTCCCGACGAGGCAGATGAGGCCCGCGAGGACGAAGAGATGACCGATTTACTTGATTTCTTAGGAGGGGGCGGGGCCACATGATTGGGAGATCTCTCGACCCATATTTCTTTTTGTTTCCATTTGTTTTTTCTGTTACATATCATCTTATTTTGTGTTTGACTAAGGGACTGACGTTTGTTTCATGTTTTGACTTTTGTTTTGTACATACATATCACTTGAGTTGTTACGTCGGTATTTGTTTCGTTGTCAATAATGTTTGTTGAAATGCTGGAACCGCGTAGAGTTTTTTTCATTTTAGGAACGTCGTCCTAAAAATAATAAAATAAAACGAGCCAAAAATCCTAATAAAAAGAAAGAAGCGCTGTGAATAAAAGTCATGTTCATAAAGAAGAGAAAAAGGTTTTTATTTATACATGTATGTTAAAGGAAATGTGTATAGAAGGATTCTTGTGTGTAAATGATGCGTGGAAAGGAATTCTTGTGTGTGTGAGCAACGAGTGTATATGAAGAAACTTTTGTGTGAACTATAAGTGTGTGTTGAAAAAAATGAAAAATCTTTGAATGTGAATAGGGTTTGTATATAGACTGTGTGACATAAAGAGAAGAGTTCCAATGCGTGTACAGAAAAAGTTTGTCATGTATAAGAATATAGATGTACAAAGAAAGGTTTTCCTCATAAAGGACCACAGGTATATAATTTTGTGAATGAAACAAAAAGGAAAAAGAAAGAAAGACCGCGAAGGTTGACATGTTATAGTTAAGAAGTATAAATCATTCGTAAAGAGCAAACGTATCTTCTGGAAACAAGGGACTGATGCTAAGAGTTTATTTTCCGGAATGAACTGAGATAAGGATAGATGTATTCATTGAACTGATAAAAGAACATAATTGGGTAGTGTTGTTCACCTATCCTCCATCCTCCACTTTTATCCGGAGCCCCATGAATTGATTGTCATTCATGCATCCTCCACCAACGAGTCTGGAGCCCCACGAATTGATTGCCTAGCGCTGTTCGCCTACCCTCCATTCTCCACTTTTATCCGGAGCCCCATGAATTGATTGTCATTCATGCATCCTCCACCAACGAGTCTGGAGCCCCGCGAATTGATTGCCTAGCGCTGTTCGCCTATCCTCCATTCTCCACTTTTATTTGGAGCCCCATGAATTGATTGTCATTCATGCATCCTCCACCAACGAGTCTGGAGCCCCGCGAATTGATTGCCTAGTGTTGTTCACCTATCCTCCATTCTCCACTTTTATTCGGAGCCCCATGAATTGATTGCATTCATGCATCCTCCACCATCGAGCCTGGAACCCCGCGAATTGATTGCCTAGCGCTGTTCGCTTATCCTCCACCCTCGAAATCTTGTTCGGAGACCCATGAATTGATTGCCTAGCATTGTTCATGTGTCCTCCACCATCAATTGCGGAGCCTCCGGTGACTGGGAAATGTGGTTTTTGTTTTTTTCCCGATCGGTTCCTTCGCCAAACATGTGTATATCTGTATATTATGTTATTGGTGTTTTTGTTGTTTGTGTTTTGTTTTGTGTTGTGCAGAAAAAAGGAGAAGAAGAGACGGGAGTCGTCATAGACTAATCACGGAAAGGGCGAAGACGGACGAAATCAGTGTTTTATCTTTGCTTTCCTCTTATCTCCGATAAAAGGTAAGTAAAGAGGGGCAACTGTCATACCCTAATTTCGTCCGGGGACTTTTGCTTGAAGGCATACAACCTTTGATTGACCGCTTCAAGGTACTTGGCACCCTTTGTTGCATAATATGTGAAGTCCCGAGACGTGCCAGAAATCAAAAGGAAGCGTGGTTACACAATCCGTGGAATTCCGTAATGTGACGGAAACCAAAAGGAAGTATTGTTACGCAGTCCGTGAGTTTCCGTAACTTTTTCAAAAGCTAAAAAAGAGTAATTACATGATCCGTAAGGTTCCATAACCTTACGGAAAGAAAATAAGTATCGTTACAAAATTTGTAAAGTTTCGTAACGTTACGGAAAAAGAATCACCAAAAAAAGCAAAAGGGGTGTATTTAGTAAAAAAAAAGGATGCAAATAGCAACTAGGCCCACTTGGGCCTTCTAGATTCTTCCTCCAGAAGGCGGTTGCTTTTGGAGGAAGCAACCTGGCTCGCCTGGGCGAGCTGGGTGGCAAGCTCCTCCCCTATTTTGCTATAAATAGTGGGAGGAGTGATGAGGAAAGGGGTTCAGCCTTCTTGGCACTTCGTATTCACTTGAAATTGCTGAGGAAAATTGTTTCCGTGAAGAAAATCTGAGCCGAGGCACTTCCGTAACGTTTCCGTAACGTTTCCATGGGTAATTACGCGAAGATTTTCAACCGTTCTTCGACATTCATCGTTTGTTCTTCGTTTTTCTTCGGTCTTCAACCGGTAAGTACCCCAAATCGAGCTTTTCAATTCATTCTATGTACCCGTGGTGGTCCCCATTTGTTTCGTGTACTTTTATTTTCGTTTTCATTTACTTTCCGTACCCCCTTTTGACATGCTTCAGTCATTTATTTAAGTCATTTCTCGTCTAATCAAAAAATAAAATAAATTTACACCGATCATTTGATTTGTAATATCCGTTAATTTCTATTAAAATGAAATCCGACCGTTCAGTCGTGTCGTAACCACGTTGGAAATCAAAAAAGAGGTAAAATAATAATATAATAATCAAAAAATACCTTTTAGTAAAATAAAGCCGGAAAAAATCAATCAAACGTTTCTCTTTGGGATTTTCTCTTTCTTTATTGAATTGACTAATAACTAAAGTGAAACTAAGGCTAAAATCAACCCGAAAGTCAAGCTCGTCCACAAAAATTCACTAAAAAAGGATTTGAAAGTTTATTATCTCAGTTTTTTCTTACCAAGTAAATGGATCATTTTTAAGGTCCAACGCCTTAAAATGATCACCTTCCAAGTAAAAAGAATCGCTTGATTCACCCTTAAAAAAGAACTACGTAGGTCTGATTTCCTCTTCGATGGAGGGTACGTAGGAGCAAGAGCCCCGCTTTTGTCGACCTCAAAAAATAAAAAGAAATAAAAGTTAAGGTAACACAATTTCCACAATTCTAAAAAATAAGGCTGTTGTCCTTTGAGACAAACGTGAGAGGTGCTAATACCTTCCTCAAGCGTAAATACAACTCCCGAACTTGGAATATTCTTTATGACAGGTTTCCTTCGATTTTTCTGACGTTTTCCACAAATAAACGTTGGTGGCGACTCCGCGCATCTTTCCTCCCTTGGAAAGTGCACCCGTGAGCCTCGCCTCGCTCGCCTGCAAAAGGGCATGTTGCGACATCAGGTATTCAGACAACAACTATAATTGTCTTGTTACCTTTGATTTGTTTGTTTGAGATGTCAGGTACTAATCCTAATGATGGAGTGGGGCTTTCGCAATTCCAAATGCAAGCTTTGATGCAACATTTGGAGAAGTTAATGAAACAACGAGATGATACTCTCCATGAGAGGTTGGATCAAATGGAGAATAGAGATCATAATGAAGAAGAAAGGAGGAGAAGAGGGAATGATGGTGTTCCTAGACAAAACCGAATTGATGGTATTAAACTCAACATTCCTCCCTTTAAAGGG
>NC_038243.2:24634584-24639190 GCF_000004515.6 Glycine max
CCACTCAGACTATGCTCTTGTATGGTGGAACAAGCTACAAAAGGAGAAATGAAGAGCCAATTGTTGATACATGGGCGGAGATGAAAAGGATCATGAGGAAGCGGTATGTGCCGGCTAGTTACTCAAGGGATTTGAAATTCAAACTCCAAAAACTAACCCAAGGCAACAAGGGGGTTGAGGAGTATTTAAAGGAAATGGATGTGCTCATGATTCAAGCAAAGATTGAAGAAGATGAGGAGGTAACTATGGCTCGATTTCTTAATGGTTTGACTAATGATATCCATGATATTGTTGAGCTGCAGGAGTTTGTTGAAATGGATGATTTGCTTCACAAAGCAATCCAAGTAGAGCAACAATTAAAAAGGAAAGGAGTGGCTAAAAGGAGTTTTACCAACTTTGGTTCTTCAAGTTGGAAAGACAAAGGTAAGAAATATGGGGCTGGTACTTCTAGAAGTTCCACACCTACCCCATCAAAAAATCGCTCAAAGTCCCAAGAGGAACCCTCTAAAAGGAGTAGAGATGTGAAGTGTTTCAAGTGCCAAGGCCTAGGACACTATGCTTATGAGTGCCCTAACAAAAGGTCCATGGTTCTTAGAGATGGAGAATATATAAGTGAATTTGATGTTGAAGAGGAGAGTGAGTACGTAGAGGAAGAGGAGACTCCGGAGGAAGATTTGTTGATGATTATACGGTTACTTGGTGGTCAATTGAAGCATGAGGAGGAGAGCCAAAGAGAAAACATCTTTCACACTAGATGTTTAATCAATGACAAGGTGTGCATGGTGATCATTGATGGAGGTAGTTGCACCAATGTGGCTAGTGCTAGATTAGTGTCAAAGCTACATTTAGCTACTAAACCACATCCTAGGCCATACAAACTTCAATGGCTTAGTAAGGATGGAGAGGTGCAAGTGAAGCAGCAAGTTGAAGTGGACGTTTCCATTGGGAAATACAATGATAAGGTACTTTGTGATGTTGTTCCTATGGAGGCCAGTCACTTACTTTTGGGGAGACCATGGCAATTTGATAAAAGGGTCAATCATGACGGTTACACCAACAAGATCTCTTTCATGCACCAAGACAAAAAGATTGTGCTCAACCCATTGAGTCCACAAGAAGTGTGAGAGGATCAAAAGAAAATGAGAGAAAAACTTCTTCAAGAGAAAAGAGAAAAAGAAAAAGAAAAAGTGAGCAAAACACTTGAGAGTGAGAAAAAGAGTGAACAAAAGAAGAGTGAAACACTTGAAGTGAGGGAGAGCTATTTAGCCACAAAAGGTGAGGTCAAGAGGTTGTTTCGTGCTAAACAGTCACTATACATCTTGTTTTGCAAAAATCAGATTTTGACCACTAACACTTTTGATGATTTTGAAGTGCCTTCTAGTGTTAAAACACTTTTGCAGGATTTTCAAGACATGTTTCCATCAAATGTGCCAAGTGGACTACCACCTTTGAGGGGAATTGAGCATCAAATTGATCTCATTCCAGGAGCTTCTTTGCCCAATAGACCAACCTATAGAAGTAATCCACAAGAAACCAAAGAGATTCAAAGACAAGTGGATGAACTCATTAGCAAAGGTTGGGTAAGAGATAGTATGAGTCCTTATGCTGTCCCAGAGATTTTGGTCCCTAAAAAGGATGGGACATGGCGCATGTGTTCCGATTGTAGAGCCCTTAATAACATCACCATTAAATATAGGCATCCTATACCTAGGCTTGATGAATTGCATGGTGCATGTTACTTCTCTAAAATCGATTTAAAAAGTGGATACAATCAAATTAGGATTAGAGAAGGGGATGAATGGAAAACTGCTTTTAAAACAAAATATGGTTTGTATGAATGGTTGGTTATGCCTTTTGGCCTAACTAACGCTCCTAGCACTTTCATGAGATTAATGAACCATATCTTGAGAGAGTTCATAGGAAAGTTCGTTGTGGTGTACTTTGATGATATTCTTATCTATAGCACTTCACTTGATTTGCATATTGATCATATAAAATCTGTCTTGATTGTGCTTAGAGAAGAACAATTGTATGCCAATCTTGAAAAATGCATCTTTTGTACTAACCATGTTGTGTTTCTTGGTTTTGTTGTGAGTTCAAAAGGAGTGCAAGTTGATGAGGAAAAGGTTAGGTCTATTCAAGAATGGCCTACACCTAAGTCTGTGACCGAGGTGAGGAGTTTTCATGGCTTAGCAAGTTTTTATAGACGATTTGTGAAGGATTTTAGCACATTGGCAGCACCTCTCAATGAAGTGCTCAAGAAAAATGTTGGTTTCAAATGGGGAGAGAAACAAGAAGAAGCTTTCAATGTTCTTAAGCAAAAGCTAACTAATGCCCCCATACTTGCGTTGCCAAACTTTCAAAAATCTTTTGAAATTGAGTGTGATGCTTCAAATATTGGGATTGGGGCTGTGTTGATGCAATAAGGCCATCGAATTGCTTATTTTAGTGAAAAGTTAAGTGGTCCTACCCTTAACTATTCAACTTATGATAAGGAGTTGTATGCCTTAGTACGGGCTTTGAAAACATGGCAACACTACCTTTATCCCAAGGAATTTGTCATTCATAGTGACCATGACTCCCTCAAATATATCAAGGGGCAAGGCAAGCTTAACAAAAGGCATGCGAAGTGGGTGGAATTCCTAGAGCAATTCCCTTATGTTATCAAACATAAAAAGGGAAAAGGTAATATTGTAGCCAATGCTCTTTCTCGGCGTCATGCATTACTTTCTATGCTTGAAACAAAATTGATTGGTCTTGAATGTTTGAAAAACATGTATGAAAATGATGAAACTTTTGGAGAAATTTTTAAAAATTGTGAAAAATTTTCAGAAAATGGTTTCTTTAGACATGAAGGCTTTCTTTTCAAAGAAAACAAATTGTGTGTGCCTAAATGTTCTACTAGAAATTTGCTTGTTTGTGAAGCACATGAAGGAGGTTTAATGGGGCATTTTGGGGTCCAAAAGACTCTAGAAACATTACAAGAACATTTTTATTGGCCTCATATGAAAAAGGATGTGCACAAATTTTGTGAACATTGCATTGTATGTAAAAAGGCAAAGTCTAAGGTAAAGCCTCATGCATTGTATACTCCATTGCCAATTCCGGAGTATCCTTGGATTGATTTATCCATGGATTTTGTTTTGGGGCTGCCAAAAACAAGCAATGGTAGAGATTCCATTTTTGTGGTTGTTGATAGGTTTCCTAAAATGGCTCATTTTATTCCATGTAAAAAAGTTAATGATGCTTCCCATGTGGCTGATTTGTTTTTCAAGGAGATTGTGAGACTCCATGTTTTGCCAAGGAGCATTGTTAGTGATAGGGACTCTAAGTTCCTAAGCCATTTTTGGAGGACTTTGTGGAGCAAGTTGGGCACTAAATTGTTATTTTCAACCACTTGTCACCCACAAACAGATGGGCAAACGGAAGTTGTTAATAGGACTTTGGGAACTTTGCTTAGGACAGTTTTGAGGAAGAACTTAAAAACTTGGGAAGCTTGTTTACCCCATGTTGAATTTGCTTACAATAGAGCTGTTCATAGCACCACTAATTGTTCTCCTTTTAAAGTTGTTTATGGTTTTAACCCACTAACTCCTCTTGATCTTTTGCCTATGCCTAATGTTTCTATTTTTAAGCATAAAGAAGGTCAAGCAAAGGCGAACTATGTGAAGAAGCTTCATGAGAGAGTCAAAGATCAAATTGAGAGGAAAAATAAAAGCTATGCTAAACAAGCCAACAAAGGGAGAAAGAAGGTTGTCTTCGAACCCGAAGATTGGGTTTGGGTGCACATGAGAAAAGAAAGGTTTCCGGAACAAAGGAAATCAAAGCTTCAACCAAGGGGAGATGGACCATTTCTAGTGCTTGAAACAATCAATGACAATGCTTACAAAGTTGAGCTGCCCGGTGAGTATAATGTTAGTTCCACCTTCAATGTCTCTGACTTATCTCTTTTTGATGCAGATGGAGAATCCGATTTGAGGACAAATCCTTCTCAAGAGGGAGGGAATGATGAGGACATGACCAAGAGCAAGGGCAAGGATCCACTTGAAGGACTTGGAGGACCTATGACAAGGGCTAGAGCAAGGAAAGCCAAGGAAGCTCTTCACCAAGTGTTGTCTATACTATTTGAATACAAGCCCAAGTTTCAAGGAGAAAAGTCCAAGGTTGTGAGTTGTATCATGGCCCAAATGGAGGAGGACTAAATGGCACCACTTTGTCTCAATTTTAGAGTGTTTAGTTTGTCTAAATAATGGCCCAATCCTTGTGAAGTTGGCTGACCAAAAATATGTTTTGGGTTAATCAACTAAAAGGGATTTAGTTAGGTTTAGTTCAAGTTGTAATAAGGGCCTAATTGGCAACCTAGGCATCAGCCTTTTGGGAGACCAAATGGTGGTTGACTTGATGGCTATTAGGGGTGACTTTTGGTTGCCACAATTTAGTTACACTCAGCCATTAAGTTCTTTAGTTTCCTAGGTTAATGGCATTAAGTTCTTTTAATTCTAGGTTAGTGGGTCATTACTAAAATCCGATAAAAGCTTCTATATAAGCTGACCATTTTATCGTTGCACTGCCGTCTTTAAAAATATGTTGAGTCCCCTCTTTTTTT
>NC_038243.2:24640671-24710671 GCF_000004515.6 Glycine max
TGCTCTCAGCCTCTACAACCTCCTTCTCCATCTCCTTGACAGCTCTAATCAAACCCTCGTGATGCTCTTGAGATGCAAATCACTCCCTTTCATTTCCTCCTGTAGCTTTTATGCCATTTCCCAATCCAAAGCCTTCAAGCAAAGAGATTGTATTAACTTGTCATACTCATCAACACTTGGAAGGACACCATATACCATTTTCTTAGGAAGTTGCCATCCTAAACATATACAAAGTGTATAACTACGCAAATTCATCACAATATAATTAATAGGCTAAATACTTATCTAAAGTATCTGGTTCACATTTAGTTTAGGTATGTCAATGAAATTCTCCATAAATACTTATAGGATAGGTAAAAAGATTGAGTTCCTCCTATCAACTAAAATCAAGTTATGCACTTAAGGTATTCGCTTAACCCATGGTTTGGCTTCAGGTATTCACTTATTTAAAGTCATTTGGCTTAAGGTATTCCACTGAAGTCAAAAGTAATACAAACTAACCAAATTTCAAACCAATATCAACATGTTCAAACAATTCAAACATTACACAATACAAACCAAACTTTTTATAGCATAAACAAATTTCAAAGCAATATCAACTTGATCAAAGAATTACAACATAATTTGAAACTTATTTCATTATTCATTTGTATTCTACTTCACCCTAAAACCCTCAACACTAACCCTAAACTCTAATAAAAAACATTTTTCAAAAATTAAAACCTATTTTACATATTTTTTAATTAAAATAGGGTCATACAGATCAAATTGATCCATAAGAAGCATACGGATCAACTTGATCGTATGCTTCTTACTTCATCTGTAAGCCTAAAATCCTTTACGGATCATTTACATCCTACTTCATCCATATGCATAAACCTATAAACTACCTCTAATGCGGATCAACTAAATCCCTACACAGTACAAAAGCACAAACGAAGCAGAAACGGAAACGACACCCATGGGGAGAAGAGGCTTACCTCGACGGTCGACGGTGGGGCAGCCCAATGCACGTCCTCAATGCCGACAAAACACGGACGAGAAGAAGCTCCAAAGCACAATGAACACGGCAACGCACAACGAAGGGAAGAAGAAGAAGAATAGCGGTGTAGGGGCTGAGCTACAGTCACGAATGCGTGAGAAATGGAGGTTGGGTGCATAAAACTTTCTAAAAAAACACTAGGGGTATTTTTGTCCTTTAAGATTAAATGTTGGGTGCACCAGCAATAATGTTGGGTGCACCTAGCATCACCTTAGTATCATGCAGCTTTATACCAACAACATCATAGTGGCAAAACCTAATAAAATAACATACATACTTGTCCCTATATAACCCAAAAATCTGTTCGCAGACCAACACTGACCCCTCGAAGCAACCCCCCCCCCCCCACCCACAGAAACAATAGCAATAATGCTAACCCAAGTGAATCACAACACTGGAACCCTAATCGCAAAGAACCCTCATCTCTATCACACTTTTCTCTCAATGAATAATGAAAACTACCACATTGTGACACAACTTACTAATTTCGTTACTAACCATGTGCGACAATTCAAAACTCTCTCGTTTAATGCATATATGACATCATTTTAATTTTTAACGAAAAAATAAATATTTTCTTAAAAACATATTACACATCAATAATTAAATTATTAAAATAATCCATGTAAATGCCATGTAGGACACCTCCATTAATGATGTTAAGGGACATGATGATAAGGATAAAATTGTTGCACTTTTAAAAATTTGAATCTTCTAAAAATTAGAGACAAAATTAAATATTTGAAAAAAATTTAAGACTAAGCCTTAAAACAATAATGGGTGGGGATGTGTAGAAAAATGTTAAAAGGGTATAATTGGAAATAACAAATTTAATGTCAAGGAAGGGGTGAACATAGCAAAAAGGAATGTGTATTTAGCAAGAGTCTAATCTCTTTGTAGACACCAACCTCTGTTGCGATGTTAAACCTCGTCCTTTCCCCTGCTTCGTTTTCAAAACTTTTGCGAAATTTCTATCTTCTTCACCTTGCTCTCACCTTCTGGTATGCTTTCTTTCTCGAATTTGTTGCTAAATTCTGTTTATATTTGGGACTAGGGTTTAGTTTTGTTCTGTTTGGCAAATTGGAAAAATTGATTTAGGGCTTTTGTGTATTTGGGTTGTGAGTTTGGTTCTGTTTATCTTCTGAGTTTATTTTTGGGAATTTTGGTAATTTTCTTGCTACTCCATTCTGGATTTTATTTTGGCATTTCTGAGTTTCATGTTGTATTGGTGATTTCGTGCGTTATTTTCTGTGAGGGTATTGTTCCTGTTCTGGTGATAAAAGAAAATGTGGGTATTTCTTGTTAAATTCAGGTTTCATGTTGATTTTTGTTTCTGCCCTAAGGTTACTGTTATGCTATTGTTTGGTGGTGGTTCTGCATTTTTCTTTTTCGCTTTTTTTTTATCATTTTGTTTGACATGATCTGGATTAAGTTCACTTTTTGTTATCTATGCTCCTTCGTTGTGGTTACTGGATTTATCAAGTTTGGAATTTTGAAGGCTTTGGCTGGTGATTCTGAATTTCTTCTATTTTGTTTGGTTGAATTCCTTTGCTATTTGGCATTTTAGTGGCTATTTTAATGTGCTTCTGTTCTGTTTTCCTTGTTGTTTTTAGTTAGTTGATTTGATTTTATATTTCTAGTACTTTGTGGTTCATACTTCTGAATCTGGTTGTGTTGATTTTTGTGTGCCTGTTGCTTGTCCCTGACTCTTTTTTGTGCTTATCACATTTAAATGCAAGCTTAGCATGAAATATCCTGCAATTGTTTTTGGTCTCTGTTTGTTCTGTGCCTAGCACTCTCCAGACTGAGCTTAACACAATTATGCAGTTCTGTTTGGTTTCTTTTAGAGTTGATAGATATTTAATTGCTGAGTTCTGTTATTTGTGCTCTTATTTCTCAATTCTGTCCCTCTTATTTTCAATTATCCTCTCTTTAGTTTTTCATTCTCTTGAGCACGTTCTGATTTGTAAATATGGGTTCCTTCTAAATCTTTGTTTTCTTTTTACTCTTCTGTTTTGACTTCTGATTTTTAAATATGATGCGAGTTTATTTTTTTCCTGTTCCTTTTGTTCTTATCATGATTCTGATTTTCTTCATGTTTCTCTTTAGAGTTGTAAATATTTTTTAATTTCTTAATTTGAATTTCTTTTCCATTTAATGATTATTTCCTGTTTTTCTGTGAACTTTTGGTTGTTGAAGCTGGCAAGTTGTTGAGGGTGGCTTTTTTTTAAAAAAAACTATTCAATAAAATGATGCTGGAGATATGTCATTATGTCTTGTTGCATGTGTAGTAGTGTGATAGGTAGTGTATAGATATTTTGACTGAATCAATTTGAATTGAAGCCTGATTATGTGAAATGCAATAGGGTAATGTTTGAAACTTGGTGTTAGCTGAGCTGTTTGACAAAAATGAATATTGCACAAGTTACAGCATGGCAGCCTGGGATTTGTGTGAAAAATATGTCTCAGTTGCACCGGCTTCAATCTAAACCATGTGTTATACCAAAGAGTTTTGGTCCTCTCACTTGTGTTCTACTGAGCTTAAGAGCAAGACAATCGTTTAGCTCGAAATGTTGGCCCATTTTACAATCTCGGAAACCTCTTCATATTTGCTTAGCCGGTGGAAAAGGGATGATGGGAAATGATGAGGTATGCACTTTTGAGTTACAATTTAGTTTGTTGTTTGTGATTATGTCATAACTTATTAATGTTTATCATAAACATGTTTATAATACTTCTATGAAATGATGGAGTGTAATGTATGAGACTTGGGGTACCTGATATTTTTGACAAAGATAAATCTCCACCCAAATTACTGCACTTGGGATGTATGTCAAATATATTGGTTGCATCGAAAAATTTGGTTTAATGTTCTCCTTTTAAAACCCAAGTTAAATTGGGGTATAAAATTCTACATTTTTTTATTACCTCTAGATTTTTCTATTATAGGAAAGCCTCTTAGATGTAAAAAAATATTTTATTTGTTTTTAGTCTGCATGCTTGTTTAGCTCTTGAACATATATATTTGTTGGTCTTGATTGATGCTCGAGTTATTATGAGTTGAATCATGGACTGACCATAAGGAAAATTTGCTATTTTAGTTAAAGAAGTATGTGTTAGCAAATGGTGAACCTAAGCTGGAGGAGGCTGTGTTTTATCAGAAATATCTTATCAATAGTTTAAACAGTTTGCAAAGAATAGACTAGAAGCAACTCTTTTGTCTTTTTTTTTAATACCTCTCATCCATGAAATTGTAACTAACTTTGTCTATCATGAATCTGTTGGAAGTAAAAGAGAACTACCCTTTATGTTATATATATTTTGGTTGGGATATTTCCACATTTTACTGACATTATAAAAGTACTCAGAATTCCCCATGGAAATCTATTGAGAAAGCTATTGGAAAATTTAAGGGAGAATCATCAATAGAGGATGTATTACGGCGCCAAATTGAAAAGGGTGTATATTATGACAGTGGTGGTGGTGGAGTGAAACCACCAGGAGGCGGGAACAGTGGTGGTGGCCCTGATGGCTCTGGTGAATCAGAAGAAGAAAGCCTTGCTGGGATGTGGGAAGAAAATATCCAAGTGATTTTAGCGACCCTTGGCTTTATATTTCTGGTACTCTCTCTCTCTCTGTCTGTCTCTCTCTCTCTATATTGGTGTGTCATGTGTGCACAACAAAAGTTAATGATTTTCATTAACTCAACTCTTAAGCATTTTTTTTTTTAATTTTGTGCACAAAAATGGGAAATATGAAAACTGGAAGCAGAAAGGTTTAAGTGGAAGTAACTTGAGAAAAAAAAAATCATAATCGTGTTTGTGTATTATTAATGGAAGAAGCCTTCCAAGTTGCACAGTTATAATGTAAATTAATGATAGAAGTAGCTAATTGCAGAAGTACTTTAGAGTGTATGAGGCTTTTGAGTGTGGAATAAATGTCCATATGCAAACTTCTGATGGGATAGTAATCATCTTGGACATGATTAATAAAGTTAATAAGACATAGGCCATTCCTCATTTCGTACATATAATTGTTTTTTCCAGTACATTTATATTCTCACTGGGGAGGAACTCACAAAGCTAGCTAGAGACTATATCAAGTATCTATTTGGGGGAAGCCAGAGTGTCCGACTGAAAAATGCCATGTATCAATGGGGACAACTCTATGAAAGCATGACAGCTCAGAAAGAAGAGGAAGACGAGTATTGGTTGCAGAAGGCCATTCTGGATACACCAACTTGGTGGCACGACCCTGCTGATTACCGTGAAGCCCTTAAAAACTACTTGCTATCAGGTACAGATGAGGCCATTGCCACCAGGAATTACTTAGAATTAGATTCAGATGCAGACGTTAGGTATTGCTTGGAATCAGATGACGAAGAAGATGAAGATGAAGATCAATATCAATATAAAGATGATTATGAAGAAAAGTTTGCCTAGAGTCCGGAGCAACTTCTATTGCTCTCCATCTATTTTCCCCTCCTCAAGTTTAATAAAGCTTTGTATACGTTGTATCATCATGCTTGTAGTGTATTGCCCTTTCTTGCATTTGTTTTTCCCACAATACTAATGGAATCATGACAACAATTTGACTTTTATATGAACTGAAGTTGTTTCTCTATAAATATTTGGAGCCCATTTATCATCATTCCTTGTACTAATTTTTTCACAATAGAGCCATCACTTGTTTAGTACTTGTCCAACTGTTATAAACTATATATAAAATGCATTAAGTAGCATAAGTTAGATCGCAATTAGTAGTCATACTCATACCGCATATGTCTAATATTGGACAACATTATTAAACATGATTATTTGATATGTGGGTACAAGTTATAAAGACTCATGTAATTTCTTTATTCTTGCGTGCTAAATAGATTCCTTCTGGATATTCATCTTCATTGAACATCACGCTAGAAATTGAAGTATCTTCTATCTTCTACATCTATCTATACTATTATATACAAATAAAGATAAAACAAATATAAAAAAGACACGTGGATGATTCTCAGCAATTCACCATTTAATCACATTTTCAAAAATAAGCTATAAGGGAATAATAGGAATTAAATCAGCTAATTGAGTAATCAATATAGAACCCAGTTACAACCCTGAAAAAGCTACCCAAAGAATACATGACAAAAATGATTTGGGTCATTTAGAGCTTTTTGAATTGAGTAAAGCTTAAAGAAGAAATCTTTGGTTGCCTAATTTCTTCGGCCCATAATGGCTTGGTCCCATATAAATTTTAATGCATGTAATTGAAAGAGAAGTGTTAACTTGCATGCATGTAAACATGACATACCTTAGAAATGTGTGACTAATTTTAGGTGATTAAAGTTATGAATGTGATATGAACCTTCATTGCACAAAGACTGACTTAGGATCGTCTAGGATTAAACCTTGATGGAAAATGCAGAAATTGATTAAGGAAAGGATGAAAAATTGGCAAGATTTAAGGGTTGGGTGGTGGCTAATTTCGTGGGCCTTAATAAGGTGGTTCTTGGCATAAAATGAAAGAATGAGATGATAAAACGTAAGTTAAGTGGTGGCTGGACAGAAATATAGAAATGACAATAACTCAAGCTACAGGACTCCAAATGAGGTGATTCCAAAACGAGGTGAAAGATCTCGTTTTGAAATTCAATTTAGGCTCAAGAATAATTTAATTTGAGCGCAAAAAATGGGAGTTATGGCCACGAGATAATTCTGGGCAGAAGTGGATTTTTTGGAATTGTGGTTTGAAAGAACAAGGTTGAAGATGAAAGGAAGGAAAAAATCACTCTTTCCGGCGAGGACAACACACAAAGGTTGTGAAAGTCCTTTGATATAGCCAGGGTGTTCTTGAACCACTCAAGAACTTAGGAGAATCACTCTCACTAAGATAAAAGAGATAAACTCTAATTTTCTAAATAAAACTCAACTTGTGTTTATTGATAAAATGGTTCAGCTTATATAGAAGCTTTATATCAAATTTTAGTAATGATCCACTAACCTAGAATTAAAAGAACTTAATGCCACTAACCTAGGGAATTAAAAGAACTTAATGGCTGAGTGTAACTGAAATTGTGGCAACCAAAAGTCACCCCCAACAGTCATTAAGCCAGCCACCATTTGGTTTCCCAAAAGGCTGATGCCTAGGTTGCCAATTGGGCCCTTATTACAACTTGAACTAAACCAAACTAAAGCCCTTTTAGTTGATTAACCCAAAACATATTTTTGGTCAACCAACTTTACAAGGATTGGGTCATTATTTAGACAAACTAAACACTTTAAAATTGAGATAAAGTGGTGCCATTTAGTCCTCCTCCATTTGGACCATGATACAACTCACAACCTTGGACTTTTCTCCTTGAAACTTGGGCTTGTACTCAAATAGTATGGACAACACTTGTTGAAGATCTTCCTTGGCTTTCCTTGCTCTAGCCCTTGTCATAGGTCCTCCAAGTCCTTCAAGTGGATCCTTGCCCTTGCTCTTGGTCATGTCCTCATCATTCTCTCCCTCTTGAGAAAGATTTGTCCTCAAATCGAATTCTCCATCTGCATCAAAAAGAGATAAGTCAGAGACATTGAAGGTGGAACTAACATTATACTTATCGGGCAGCTCAAATTTGTAAGCATTGTCATTGATTCTTTCAAGCACTTGAAATGGTCCATCTCCCCTTGGTTGAAGCTTTGATTTCCTTTGTTCCAGAAACCTTTCTTTTCTCATGTGCACCCAAACCCAATCTCCGGGTTTGAAGACAACCTTCTTTCTCCCTTTGTTGGCTTGTTTAGCATAGCTTTTATTTTTCCTCTCAATTTGATCTTTGACTCTCTCATGAAGCTTCTTCACATAGTTCACCTTTGCTTGACCTTCTTTATGCTTAAAAATAGAAACATTAGGCATAGGCAAAAGATCAAGAGGAGTTAGTGGGTTAAAACCATAAACAACTTCAAAAGGAGAACAATTAGTGGTGCTATGAACAACTCTATTGTAAGCAAACTCAACATGGGGTACACAAGCTTCCCAAGTTTTTAAGTTCTTCCTCAAAACTGTCCTAAGCAATGTTCTCAATGTCCTATTAACAACTTCTGTTTGCCCATCGGTTTATGGGTGACAAGTGGTTGAAAATAACAATTTAGTGCCCAACTTGCCCCACAAAGTTCTCCAAAAATGGCTTAGGAACTTAGAGTCCCTATCACTAACAATGCTCTTTGGCAAACCATGGAGTCTCACAATCTCCTTGAAAAACAAATCAACCACATGGGAAGCATCATCAACTTTTTTTACATGGAATAAAATGAGCCATTTTAGAAAACCTATCAACAACCACAAAAATGGAATCTCTACCACTGCTTGTTTTTGGCAGCCCCAAAACAAAATCCATGGATAAATCAATCCAAGGATACTCCGGAATTTGCAATGGAGTATACAATCCATGAGGCTTTACCTTAGACTTTGCCTTTTTACATACAATGCAATGTTCACAAAATTTGTGCACATCCTTTTTCATATGAGGCCAATAAAAATGTTCTTGTAATGTTTCTAGAGTCTTTTGGACCCCAAAATGCCCCATTAAACCTCCTTCATGTGCTTCACAAACAAGCAAATTTCTTGTAGAACATTTTGGCACACACAATTTGTTTTCTTTGAAAAGAAAGCCTTCATGTCTAAAGAAACCATTTTATGAAAAACTTTTCACAATTTTTAAAAACTTCTCCAAAAGTTTCATCATTTTCATACATGCTTTTAAAAAATTCAAGACCAATCAATTTTGTTTCAAGCATAGAAAGTAATGCATGACACCGAGAAATAGCATCAGCTACAATATTACCTTTTCCCTTTTTATGTTTGATAACATAAGGGAATTGCTCTAGGAATTCCACCCACTTCGTATGCCTTTTGTTAAGCTTGCCTTGCCCCTTGATATATTTGAGGGATTCATGGTCACTATGAATGACAAATTCCTTGGGATAAAGGTAGTGTTGCCATGTTTTCAAAGCCCGTACTAAGGCATACAACTCCTTATCATAAGTTGAATAGTTAAGGGTAGGACCACTTAACTTTTCACTGAAATAAGCAATTGGATGGCCTTCTTGCAACAACACAGCCCCAATCCCAACATTTAAAGCATCACACTCGATTTCAAAAGATTTTTGAAAGTTTGCAACGCAAGTATGGGGGCATTAGTTAGCTTTTGCTTAAGAATATTGAAATCTTCTTCTTGTTTCTCTCCCCATTTGAAACCAACATTTTTCTTGGGCACTTCATTGAGAGGTGCTGTCAATGTGCTAAAATCATTCACAAATCGTCTATAAAAACTTGCTAAGCCATGAAAACTCCTCACCTCGGTCATGGACTTAGGTGTAGGTCTTTCTTGAATAGCCCTAACCTTCTCCTCATCAACTTGCACTCCTTTTGAACTTACAACAAATCCAAGAAACACAACATGGTTAGTACAAAAGATGCATTTTTCAAGATTGGCATACAATTGTTCTTCTCTAAGCACACACAAGATAAATTTTAAATGATCAATATGAAAATCAAGTGAAATGCTATAGATAAGAATATCATCAAAGTACACCACAACGAACTTTCCTATGAACTCTCTCAAGATATGGTTCATTAATCTCATGAAAGTTCTAGGAGCATTAGTTAGGCCAAAAGGCATAACCAACCATTCATACAAACCACATTTTGTTTTAAAAGCAGTTTTCCATTGATCCCCTTCTCTAATCCTAATTTGATTGTATCCACTTTTTAAATCGATTTTAGAGAAGTAACATGCACCATGCAATTCATCAAGCAAATCATCAAGCCTAGGTATAAGATGCCTATATTTAATGGTGATGTTATTAAGGGCTCTACAATCGAAACACATGCGCCATGTCCCATCATTTTTAGGGACCAAAATCACCGGGACACAAGGACTCATACTATCTCTTACCCAATCTTTGCTAATGAGTTCATCCACTTGTCTTTGAATCTCTTTGGTTTCTTGTGGATTACTTCTATAGGCTGGCCTATTAGGCAAAGAAGCTCCCGGAATGAGATCAATTTGATGCTCAATTCCCCTCAAAGGTGGTAGTCCACTTGGCACACTTGATGGAAACATGTCTTGAAAATCCTACGAAAGGGATTTAACATTAAAAGGCACTTCAAAATCATCAAAAGTGTTAGTGGTCAAAATCTGATTTTTGCAAAGCAAGATGTATAGTGACTGTTTAGCACAAAACAACCTCTTGACCTCACTTTTTGTGGCTAAATAGCTCTCCCTCACTTCAAGTGTTTCACTCTTCTTTTTTTTCACTCTTTTTCCTCTCAAGTGTTTCCCTCTTTTTCTCACTCTCAAGTGTTTTGCTCACTTTTTCTTTTTCTCTCCTCTCTTGCAGAAGTTTTTCTCTCATTTTCTTTTGATCCTCACACACTTCTTGTGGACTCAATGATTTGAGCACAATCTTTTTGTCTTGGTGCATGAAAGAGATCTTGTTGGTGTAACCATCATGATTGGCTCTTTTATCAAATTGCCATGGTCTCCCCAAAAGTAAGTGACTGGCCTCCATAGGAACAACATCACAAAGTACCTTATAATTGTATTTCCCAATGGAAACGTCCACTTCAACTTGCTGCCTTACTTGTACCTCCCCATCCTTACTAAGCCATTGAAGTTTGTATGGCCTAGGATGTAGTTTAGTAGCTAAATTTAGCATTGACACTAATATAGCACTAGCCACATTGGTGCAACTACCTCCATCAATGATCACCATGCACACCTTGCCATTGATTAAACATCTAGTGTGAAAGATGTTTTCTCTTTGGCTCTCCTCCTCATGCTTCAATTGACCACCAAGTGACCGTCTAATCATCAACAAATCTCCCTCTGGAGTCTCATCTTCCTCTACGTACTCAATCTCCTCTTCCTCTTCAACATCGGATTCACTTATATATTCTTCATCTCTAAGAACCATGGACCTTTTGTTAGGGCACTCATAAGCATAGTGTCCTAGGCCTTGGCACTTGAAACACTTCACATCTTGGGACTTCGAACGAGTTTTTGATGGGATAGGTGTCGAACTACTAGAAGTAGCAGCCCCATCTTTCTTGCCTTTGTCTTTCCAACTAGAAGAACCAAAGTTGGTAGAACTCCTCTTAGCCACTCCTTTCCTTTTTAATTGTTGCTCTACATGGATTGCTTTGTGAAGCAAATCATCCATTTCAACAAACTCCTGCAACTCAACAATATCACGGATATCATTAGTCAAACCATTAAGAAATCGAGCCATAGTTACCTCCTCATCTTCTTCAATCTTTGCTTGAATCATAAGTACATCCATTTCCTTGAAATACTCCTCAACCCCCTTGTTGCCTTGGGTTAGTTTTTGGAGCTTGAATTTCAAGTCCCTTGAGTAACTAGCCGACACATACCGCTTCCTTATGATCCTTTTCATCTCCGCCCATGTATCAACCATTGGCTCTTCATTTCTTGCTCTCTTCTTTTGTAGCTTGTTCCACCACACAAAAGCATAGTCGGAAAACTCCGTGGCGGCAAGCTTCACCTTTCGGTCCTCCTCATAGTTTTTGCATGAGAAAACATGCTCTATTTTCATCTCCCACTCCAAGTAGGCCTCCGGATCATTCTTTCCTTTAAAGGTAGGAATGTTGAGTTTAATACCATCAATTCGGTTTTGTCTAGGAACACCATCATTCCCTCTGCTCCTCCTTTCTTCTTCATTATGATCTCTATTCTCCATTTGATCCAACCTCTCATGGAGCGCATCATCTTGTTGTTTCATTAACCTCTCCAAATGTTGCATCAAAGCTTGCATTTGGAATTGCGAAAGCCCCACTCCATCATTCGGATTAGTACCTGCTATCTCAAACAAACAAATCAAATGTAACAAGACAATTATAGTTGTTGTTTGAATACCTGACCCACTCAAGTGTATCACACAATTATGGCTTTTCTCTAATGAAAACACTCTTGCCTTTTACCACTCTAATTCCCCCTGAGTTCTTAGGCAATTCAAGAGATTATGGCCACAACAAAAAACAATTCACCAGTATGTGTAAGGTAAGGCTAGAGAGACATTTAAAAGGTTAACCAAGAAAAAGGCTAACAATGTTTTTAGGCACAAATGAAGGAAATAAAATTCAAACTTTAGGAATTCAAGTAAAAATCCTTCATGCAACCAATATATTACCTTAAAGAGACTTTTTTTTTTAAAGTTCTTCAAGCATGAACCATTCAGCCCTTTTTTTTTTAATTTTGCTTATACGAATTTTTGCTTTTTTTTTTTATAACAAAGAGATCAAAAGGCTTAACTTTTGCAATGGTTCAGCCTAAAAAAATATGAATAAGAAGGTAATATAAATGGCAAAGAGAATAAAGAAGGATGTTACCCAATATTTCCAGCAAAGGAAGTGTTGATCCTAGAACCGAAGCTCTGATTACCAAATGATATGAACCTTCATTGCACAAAGGCTGACTTAGGATCGTCTAGGATTAAACCTTGATGGAAAATGTATAAATTGATTAAGGAAAGGATGGAAAATTGGCAAGATTTAAGGGTTGGGTGGTGGCTAATTCGTGGGCCTTAATAAGGTGGTTCTTGCCGTAAAATGAAAGAATGAGATGATAAAACATAGGTTAAGTTGTGGCTGGACAGAAATATAGATATGGCAATAACTCAAGCTATAGGGCTCCAAATGAGATGATTCCAAAACGAGGTGAAAGATCTCGTTTTGAAATTCAATTTAGGCTCAAGAATCACTTAATTTGAGCGTGAAAAATGGGAGTTATGGCCACGAGATAATTCTGGACAGAAGTGGATTTTCTGGAATTGTGGTTTGAAAGAACAAGGTTGAAGATGAAAGGAAGGAAAGAATCACTCTTTCCGGCGAGGACAACACACAAAGGTTGTGAAAGTCCTTTGATATAGCCAGGGTGTTCTTGAATCACTCAAGAACATAGGACAATCACTCTCACTAAGATAAAAGAGATAAACTCTAATTTTCTGAAGAAAACTCAACTTGTGTTTATTGATAAAATGGTTCAACTTATATAGAATCTTTACATCAGATTTTAGTAATGATCCACTAACCTAGAATTAAAAGAACTTAATGCCACTAACCTAGGGAATTAAAAGAATTTAATGGCTGAGTGTAACTGAAATTGTGGCAACCAAAAGTCACCCCCAACAGCCATCAAGCTAGCCACTATTTGGTCTCCCAAAAGGCTTATTATGCCTAGGTTGCCAATTGGGCCCTTATTACAACTTGAACTAAACCAAACTAAAGCCCTTTTAGTTGATTAACCCAAAACATATTTTTGGTCAATCAACTTTACAAGGATTGGGCCATTATTTAGACAAACTAAACAATCTAAAATTGAGACAAAGTGGTGCCATTTAGTCCTCCTCCATTTGGGCCATGATACAACTCACAACCTTGGACTTTTCTCCTTGAAACTTGGGCTTGTACTCAAATAGTATGGACAACACTTTTGGAAGAGCTTCCTTGACTTTCCTTGCTCTAGCCCTTGTCATAGGTCCTCCAAGTCCTTCAAGTGGATCCTTGCCCTTGCTCTTCGTCATGTCCACATCAGAATGTTATTGCAATGTGCTTGAGAACACATGTCTTGTATTTGATGCATATGTTTTTTTTCCTTAAGATGTTGAAGTTAAACTAAAGTATATTGTCTTGATCAAGGCAAAACTAGCTAAAATTTTATGAAGGGGCCATGTATAAAGAATAAATAAAATATATTTTAAAATTAATATATTTATACTACCAAAAAAGTAAAGAATTTATAATGATTTCTAATTACACAAAATATAAGTAAAAGTCATCATAAAATATGTATATCCATACAAATTTTATAATATATATTTTTTAGGCATTGGGGAGAGACAAAATAAGTATATATATACAAGTTTTGTAATAAATAATTTTTTCTGGGTAGCCAATTATCTGATTGGGATTGTAAAATAAGAGTATCTATACAAAATTATAGGGGGACTAGCATTGTTGGAATTTATGGTTTTGAGTTGTTTATATGTAAATGATATAAATCTTCATGGCCTTATTGTCATGAGGCTTTTGAAGAACCTATCCTATATTTTCAAGTTGTACAACTTGGAAGTTTGAAACCATATGTTTAATTAATGCACTAGATTTCTCTTTCTATAAGTCTCTAGTTTTAATCAAAGATCCTTAATTTAATTTGTACGACAGGTACTTTCAAAATGTGTCTTTCAATTTGATCTTCAAAACTCATTCATGGGAAGTCGGGAACTATGTTTCGAGTGTAAGAGATAATTATTCTTTATTTTCAAACACATGCACCAAAAAAATCTCATTTCCTTAATATTTCTTTTTAGGTTGTTCAAAATCATTAATTTGATGTTTTAAAATGCGTTCTAATTTCAACATGTCAGGCCCTTATAGTGACAACAATAAAATACTTATTGTAATCATCTCTTGATTAATGGAACTCTTCTCAAGTTCTAGATACATATGAGGTATTTGTACAAATATGGAATTTGTTGGTACCACCAAGGGTTCATGCATTTCTATGGAGATTGATTAAAAACAAATTACCAACAAGGGTTAATCTGAGGAGAAGAAGCATCAAGCTTGGTGTTTATAGTATTCAATGTCCATTCTATGATGTTAAGGAAGAAAAGTTGGAGCATGTTTTGATATGTTGTCCACGTGTGGAGGGCATTTGGAAAGGATGTTGTAATTGGTTACATATTAGAACTGCATTGCCTAAATGTGATAATATGCATTTTAGCCAACATGTGCTTTTTTCTATGAATCAATTGATTAATGCTAGATGGAGATGTGTATAGCCAATATGATCTTTAATGGAAAAAAATTTCGATCAGTAGGAGATTTTGTAAACATGGAGAGTTTATGAAGACTTTATAACTCTTAGTTTTAGTTGATAATGATAAGTTGTAAAAATTTATAAACACTAGTTGATTAGGATGATTGTTATTGCTTTAATGCTTGATTGTGTGTGATATCATACTACTAGAAAATAGGGTTTTAACATCGATTATTAAGGACTTTCAACATCGGTTATTAACCAATGTTGAAAGTACCGACGTTAACATCAGTTTTCCAAAACCGATGTTAACATAAGAATGACATCATTGATTTTTTAAAAAACTGATGTTATACAGTAAGAATTATAAAAAAAATTCAAATATCTTCACATCAACATCGGTTTTGGTAAAAACTGATGTTAACTTATGCATACAATTTCGGTTTTTAGTAAAAACTGATGTTGTATGTATATATTAACATCGATTTTTTTCTAAAAATCGATGTTGTGAGTGCAACTTAACATTGATTTTTGCAAAAATCAACGTTGTTTGTAAACATCAACATCGGTTTTTACTAAAAATTGATGTTGTTTTTTGGATTTTTTTAACGTGCTATTTGTTTTTTTAGTTATCCCAAAATTAACCTGCAAATTTAAAAGCAACACCACAACAGATAATTTTTGGTCTGTTTTTAGACAGTTTTTAGCATAAATTCCATTAAAATTGTATATTTACTATGAATTAAAAGAATATTTAATGTGCATATAACATGAATTGTAAAAACTGAAATTCTGATACCAATGCCAGATGTCGTACCGAATGTCACGACATCACGCTTCAGAACATGCAGATTATGTTTGAGCGTATGAACAGATTAAACAAGTAAATAACACAAGAGAATTGTTAACCCAGTTCGGTGCAACCTCACCTACATCTGGGGGCTACCAAGCCAGGGAGGAAATCCACTAAAATAGTGTTAGTTCAAGGTCTAACAGCCACTGTTTACAACCTTCTCACCTAACCACTACCCGTGCAACCTCTACCTAAGAGCCACTCTTAGATATGAGAACCCCGCTCACTCCCTCTCAATCACACTCCCGTGTTTACAAACAAATCAAAAACACACCAGAGATTGCTCTCTGAACAAAAGAGATCAACTCTACACACTAGAGATCAACTCTACACACTAGAGATCAACTCTACACACTCAGGTCCAACACTTGATGTTAGGGTACCATCAAGGTGGCTCACAAAACACTCAAGTCCCAAAACTCACAAAATAACTCTTCAATCCCGGACTTGGTCCAGAACTCGTGCAGCCTCCATGTTTTTATAGCAGTGTGTGATTCTGGGCTGCAACTTCTTGTGCTGGATGAGATCTATCATTCTTCCTGAAAATCTGCACTTAAAGATCTAAAAGATACAGTTTGATCTTTTAGTTTTTACCTTTAATCTTTAATCCCTGAACGAACTCTTCTAGTTTGTAATTCAAACTTTAATTATCTTTTAATTCGTTCCTAAAGATAGATCGTCTAATCTCTTGCTAACTGCACAATAATCTGTTAAAGATATAACAGATTTATATGTCCAGTATTTTCGGGCCAGATGTCCTGGACATCGTATCCGACATTGTGGATCCTGCAGCTTCCATTCTTCATTTGACTTTTATCTTGCCTTCCAGTATTTTCGGGCAGGATGTCCTGGACATTGTATCCGACATCGTGGATCCTGCAGCTTCAATGCTTTTAGCAATTCCAGTATTTTCGAGCAGGATGTCCTGGACATTGTATCCGACATCGTGAATCCTGCAGCTTCAATGCTTTTAGCAATTCCAGTATTTTCGAGCAGGATGTCCTGGACATTGTATCCGACATCGTGAATCCTGCAGCTTCAATTCTTCATTTGACATTTCATCTTGCCTTGTGCATTGTGCAGCCCGATCTTATCGTTGACATAACGTTGGACATCATGTGCAGCAACTCCAGCTTTCCTTCATTGTCTAAGTGCTTATGTTTTAACAAAATCTTAGCCAATCTTTTAAAACTCAGTAGAGCTAAGCACTAACAATCTCCCCCTTTGGCAAATTTTGTCTAAAACATACTTAGACACTTCCTGAGCAGGTACGAGCAGTTATGCAAGTGGGATCAGCAACTTTCATTATCAGAGTAATCAAGCACAGCGGAATCTGTAGTTTAGACAAGTTGCAAGTCGTTTCCAGGATGTCAAGACATCTTACGTGACATCAGCTTTCTGCTCCCCCTGTCTTCATGCTCTTACTGCTGTGAAGCAGTTCACTGCAGCATCTTCTATCAGCTACTAGTCTTTTCCAGGATGTCGAGACATCTCATGTGACATCAGCTTTTTGCTCCCCCTGTCTTCATGCTCTTACTGCAGCATCTTCTATCAGCTACCAGTAGCTTACATCAGTCATCAGCAGCAGCAGTCTCCCCCTCAAAGTCATATACATGCAACTCCCCCTCAAAATCATGAATCATGCATACATCGTATCCTACTGCCATACATCGTATCAAACTACTATTGCATACATAGTATCCTACTACTCAAAATCATGCATAATAGCAAGCATAATACTATTACTCCCCCTTTTTAGACAGAATTTCACAAAAGTAGAATGCATGAACTTAAGGTGCAAATATTACAGACCGATAGTAATCAATTGTTCAAAGGGACATGCCCCTATAGCCAGTAAAAGTGAAAAGCAAAAAATAAAGGTCTGATGGTCATGGGGTGGCTTCAGAATCATCATCTGATTCAGTATCCTCTGCTGCATCTTCCTCTTCCTCAGCAGCTTCTTCTTCTTCCTCGGCTGCTTCTACTTCTTCCTCAGCTGCTTCATCTTCTTCTTCAGCTGCTTCTCCATCATCAATGCCACTTTCTGAGAGCCTTTTGATCAGCCGTTCCAGCTCCATTTTCTTCTCTGTGTTGGCTTTGATGGTTGCTTCCAGCACCTTGCATGTGTCCTTGAGTTCAGCAATCAAAGCATCCTTGGACACAGCACCTGAAGCAGCAGCTTTCCCTGATGTCGAGACAATGTCTGGGACATGTGTCCCCTCAAACAGTTTGTAATACAGGGATAGAGGAGATTCTTTCTTCATCACAGAGTCAGTGTAGTTTAAAATATTGGGATGTTGACTCAACATAATGCCACACAATACAGTTGGGAAGGCAATGGGTAATTTGACAGCAAAAGATTCTGAATGCTTAACAGTTTGATCAAAAATATAGTTTCCAAAATTAAATTTGGACTTGGTTCCAACAGCATACAGAAATTTACCCAAACCTGTGGCAACAGTGGAAGTATGATTGGTGGGTACCCAGTTTGCAGCTCCAATCCTGTGCAGAATTGCATACTTCACACTTAGCTTCCCTGCTGAAAGCTTCCCTTTCTTTGGCCAATGCTGGACTTGTTTGGCAGTGATTTCCTTGGCAATTTGATGCTCAGAGACAGTAATGTCCACCACTCCATCTGTTGGTCTGCCCAGGTATTTGTTGATCACAGCAGGGGAGAATTTAACACATTTTCCTCTGACAAATACTTTTTGATACTCATCACTCTTTCTGTTTGTTATGTCAGAGGGAATGTTGACAATGAATTCCCTTACTAGGCTTTCATAACAATCTCCCAACTTGGTGACTATTTTCAGCAGTCCAGCAGCCTTGATGAGGTCCATGATCTCCTTGCAATCCAAGGCAGCTCTTCCCAGTTCTCTTTCCAAGGCAAGTCTGCGTTGATACACGAATTTCCACCTTTCAGCATTGCCAATGGAGTGGAATGAGATGTTGTCCAATGGTGCATCAGGGACATTTCCAGGCACCTTCTTCCCTGAAGTCTTGGCCTTCTTGATGTCGGGAACATCTAGTTCGACATCATCATCAGAATCAGATGAGGAAATTTCTTTCCTCTTCTTGGAAGGGATTGCAACTTTGCTCCGTCTGGATGTGGTAGGAGTGATTGGAGTGCTTTTCTTCTGGGCCATAGTCTTGATTCGTCCAGACCTCTTAATGGGAGTTTTTCCCTTTCTGCTTTGTAACCTTTCTGCAATGCCAGGTGCCAACCTGTTGGCAATGGGTTCCTCATCAGATTCTACTTCTTCCAGGTCAATGAGGTCACCTGGAGCAGGTTCTGGTGCCCTTGGTGCAGGGGTCTCCTGTGTGGCTTGATCCTCTTCCTCTGTTGATTCCTCTTTGCTGGGTGAAGAGAGGACTTCAGTATTTGGGGTGGAAGATGTCGGAACATCTTTCTCAGCATCAGGAACAGCAACATCTGGGGTGGAAGATGTTGGAACATCTTCATCAGCATCAGGAACAGAGGCATTTTTCAGAATGTTACTTACAATACTGCGGATCTTCTTATCCATCTCTGTGTCTACTTCCCTAGGACTTGTTGCAAGGCTAGGGTTTTCAGAAATCTTCACACCCTGTTGTCGTTTGGGAACCAGTTTTTCAGGAACAGGGGCTGAACCAGGAATCATTTGTATGGGCTGGATATTGAATTCAGGTCGTTCCTGGTTTGATGGTGCTTTGGTGGATGAAGGGGATGATGGTACAGCGGGTGAACCAGGAGCTGAAGTTTCTTTTGGTGAGGTAGCCATGGAAAAGCAGAGCGTTTGGAATGGTTTCGCAAATTTCTGAGAGCTGTTGGGGAATGCTGAAAACGAGATTACCACGAAAATATAAGTTTGAATGAGGAATGTAAAGGGACGTGTGAAGCAACGGTCGAATTTGCTTTGGTTCAGTAGTGAACGTGCTATTAATGTTAAGTGAGACGTTTGAGCACGTTCAGATAGCAGTAGCTGCTATAATTCCTCTAGCAGACAAATGCCCAGCTTGCCCCTCAGTTTTTCAAACTGATTTGCATCCAATGCCTTTGTGAACATATCTGCTATTTGTTCCTCAGTGTCAACATGCTCCAGTGTGATAACTTTATCATCAACAAGCTCTCTGATATAGTGATGTCTAATGTCAATGTGCTTGGTTCTGCTGTGTTGCACAGGATTTTTAGAAATATTAATAGCACTCAAGTTGTCACAGTATAATGTCATGACATCTTGTTCGACATTGTACTCCTTGAGCATCTGCTTCATCCAAACTAGTTGTGAACAGCTGCTTCCTGCTGCAATATACTCTGCTTCTGCAGTAGATAGGGACACACAGTTCTGCTTCTTGCTGAACCATGAAATAAGATTGGTTCCCAAATAGAAACAACCACCAGAAGTGCTTTTTCTGTCATCTGCACTTCCACCCAATCAGCATCACAATACCCAACCAGCATTGAATCTGAACAATGACAGTACATAATCCCATAGTCACTGGTGCCATTTACATATTTCAGAATTCTCTTTACTTGAGTCAAGTGACTTATCTTAGGATTGGCTTGATATCTTGCACAAACACCTACTGCATAGGTGATGTCGGGTCTGCTAGCTGTTAAATATAGTAAGCTCCCAATCATGCTTCTGTACAGACTTTGATCAACACTGGTGCCAGCTTCATCTTTTGACAGCTTCAAGTGAGTAGGTGCAGGTGTTCTTTTATGGCTGGCATTCTCCATCCCAAACTTCTTGACAATGTTCTTTGCATACTTGCTTTGTGAGAGGAATATGGAGTCTTCCATCTGCTTCACTTGAAGTCCCAGAAAATAAGTCAGCTCTCCAACAAGACTCATCTCAAATTCAGATTGCATCTGTTGAACAAAATGTCGAAGCATCTCATTCGACATCCCTCCAAACACAATGTCATCAACATATATCTGTGCAATCATCAAGTTTTCAGCATCTTGCTTGACAAAGAGAGTCTTGTCAATTCCTCCCTTCCTATACCCTTGCTGAGTAAGGAACTCTGTTAGCCTTTCATACCAAGCTCTTGGAGCTTGCTTCAATCCATAGAGAGCCTTCTTGAGCCTGTATACATGATTTGGATGAGTTGGATCTACAAATCCCTTTGGCTGCTCCACATAGGCTTCTTCATTCAGGTATCCATTCAGAAACGCGCTCTTCACATCCATTTGGTACAGCTTGAATTTAAGGATGCAAGCTACACCAAGCAACAATCTGATGGACTCAAGTCTAGCAACTGGGGCGAACGTTTCATCAAAGTCTACACCTTCAACCTGAGTGTAGCCTTGAGCAACAAGTCTGGCCTTGTTTCTGGTTATAACACCTTCTTCATTGGTTTTGTTCTTGAAGATCCACTTGGTGCCAATCACATTAGTTCCCTCGGGTCTCGGAACTAGCTCCCAGACTTCATTCCTTTTGAATTGCTCCAATTCTTCTTGCATAGCATTGATCCAGAACTCATCAGTCAGTGCCTCTTTCACATTCTTGGGCTCAATTTTGGAGACAAAACATGAGTTGGAGACAATCTCAATCTCCCTTGATCTTGTAGTGACTCCTCTGTTTGGATCTCCTATAATCAGCTCCTTGGGGTGCATCTTCTGGATTCTAATGGAGGGTCTCTTGTCAGGTTGGTTGATGTTTGATTCATCTGTTGCAGAATTAGAGTTTTCTGCATTTTCTACACTTTTAGCTGTATCTGCTACATTGTCTCCCGATGTTCTGACATCTTCTTCGACATCCTTCTTTCTTGCTGGAGTTAGATCATCAACAACCACATTGATGGATTCCATCACAGTTCTGGTTCTGGAGTTGAATACTCTATATGCTCTGCTGTTTGTAGAGTATCCCAGGAATATTCCTGCATCACTCTTGGGATCCATCTTTCTCCTTTGCTCTCTATCTGCCAAAATATAACATGGACTTCCAAAGATGTGGAAGTGCTTGACAGTTGGCTTCCTCCCTTTCCAGATTTCATACAGAGTGGTTGGAGTCCCTCTTCTAAGTGTGACTCTGTTGTGGATGTAGCATGCTGTGTTCATGGCTTCAGCCCAGAGATTATAGGGAAGTTCTTTGGCATGAAGCATGACCCTAGCAGCCTCTTGCAAAGTCCTGTTTTTCCTCTCAACTATGCCATTCTGTTGTGGTGTAATGGCTGCAGAGAACTCATGAGTGATGCCTTCAGATGTGCAGAATTCAGTAAACCTGTTGTTTTCAAACTCTCTGCCATGGTCACTCCTGATTCTCTTGATGACACAGTCTTTTTCTCTTTGAAGTCTTAGACTCAACTCCTTGAATACTTCAAAGGTGTCTGATTTTTCTCTGATAAAGTTGACCCAGGTAAATCTGGAGAAATCATCCACAACAACATAGGCATACCTCTTTCCTCCAAGGCTTTCAACTTGCATAGGCCCCATCAAGTCCATGTGAAGTAGTTCCAGCACCCTAGAAGTGGTCTGATGTTGAAGCTTCTGGTGGGACATCTTGACTTGCTTTCCAATCTGACATTCACCACAAATTCTGCCTTCTTCTATTTTCAGATTGGGAATGCCTCTAACAGCACCTTTGTCAATGATTTTCTTCATGCCTCTTAAGTGCAGATGTCCAAATCTTTGATGCCATATTCTGACTTCATCTTCTTTGGAGGATAGACATGTGGAGGAGTAACTGGTTTCTTGAGGTGTCCATAGGTAGCAGTTGTCCTTTGATCTGCTGCCCTTCATTAGAACTTCACTCTTCTCATTTGTCACCAAGCATTCTGACTTTGTGAAGTTTACATTGAATCCTTCATCACACAGCTGACTGATGCTGATCAAGTTTGCAGTCAGTCCCTTCACCAGCAGTACTTTGTCCAGACTAGGAAGTCCATCATGGACTAGCTTTCCCATTCCAGTGATCTTTCCTTTAGAGCCATCTCCAAATGTCACATAGCTAGTGGAGCAAGGTTCAATGTTCACCAGGAATTCTTTGACTCCTGTCATGTGTCTGGAACAGCCGCTATCTAGGTACCAATCTTCCTTAGCTGATGCTCTAAGTGAAGTATGAACAACAAGACTAACAGTCTTGTGTTTTGGAACCCACATCATCTTCCTTCTGCTGCTGCTACCTTGAGTTCCATGATGTGGATGATCATGTAAATGATAGCAAAAGGGCTTTATGTGACCATACTTGCCACAGTAGTGACACCTCCAATTCTTTCTTTTGCTCCTTTTCTGCTGCGTTCCATGATGTCGAGACCGATGTTGTGACATCGTGGCTCCAGTGCTGTTTTTGGCAGGAACAAATTCTGTCATGGTTGTTCTGCCAGCAGACTTAGGATTAAATCCAAGTCCTCTCTGGTTTCCAACATTCTTTCCAAGCTGTAGCACCTCATCAAGCGTATCTGAGCCTTTATTCAGCATCTTTATTGATTTTGTCATGTTTTCCAGTTTAGAGTTCAGAAAACCAACTTCTCCTTTAAGCTCAGAGATCTCCTCTTCATGTGCCTCCTTTTCAGCCTCCAGATTTGCAATGACCTTCTTCAGTTGTGCTTCTTGCTGAAGAATCTTCTCGCTTTTGATGCATAGTTTTCTATAGGATGTAGCAAGCTCATCAAAAGTGATTTCACTGTCTGTATCACTTGAATCTTCAGCAGATTCAAATCTCCCAGTGAGTGCATTTACATCTCTGTCAGAATCACTTTCTTGTTCACTCTCTGTATCATCAGACCGACATACAGAAAGTCCTTTCCTCTGCTTCTTGAGATGAGTGGGACATTCAGCTTTGATGTGTCCAAAGCCTTCACACCCACGGCATTGAATTCCTTTGCTGTGACTGGGCTTTTCATCTGGCCTTTTCTGGTATTCACTGCCTTTCCTGATGTCGAAAGGGATGTTCCGGACATGTGGTTTCTGCCTCCTGTCCATTCTGTTCATCACTTTGTTGAACTGCTTTCCAAGGAGCACAACTGCATTAGTCAGACCTTTATCAGTATCCAGGTCATACTCCTCTTCTTCTCCTTCATCATTGGACACGAACGCCAGATTCTTTCTCTTCTTTTCAGTCCTATCCGAGAGTCCTAGCTCAAAGGTTTGAAGGGAACCAATGAGTTCATCTACTCTCATGTTGCAAATGTCTTGGGCCTCCTCTATTGCAGTGACTTTCATGTCAAATCTCTTAGGCAAGGATCTGAGGATCTTTCTCACCAGCTTTTCATCAGTCATTCTTTCTCCCAAGGCAGTGCAAGCATTGGCAATTTCAAGAATGTTCATGTGGAAGTCATGAATACACTCTTCCTCCTTCATCTTCAGATTTTCGAATTTTGTGGCCAATAGTTGCAATCTGGACATCTTCACTTTGGAGGTTCCTTCATGAGTGGTTTTCAGGATCTCCCATGCATCCTTGGCCACTGTGCATGTGTTGATCAGTCTGAAGATATTCTTGTCAACTCCATTGAATAGAGCATTCAAAGCTTTGGAGTTTCCAAGTGCCAATTCGTCTTCTTCTTTTGTCCAGTCTTCTTCTGGCTTCAATTCATTAGTGGGCTTTCCTTCTGTGTCCAGCATCTTGGGATGTTCCCAGCCTTTGATGACAGCTTTCCAGGTTCTGCTATCCAGTGATTTGAGAAAGGCCACCATCCTTGCTTTCCAGTATTCATAGTTGGTTCCATCAAGAATTGGTGGTCTGTTCACTGGTCCTCCTTCTTTCTCCATGTTCATCAGAATTTATCTCCCTAGATCTCACTCAGTGATTTCGAGTGCCTGCTCTGATACCAATTGAAATTCTGATACCAATGCCAGATGTCGTACCGGATGTCACGACATCACGCTTCAGAACATGCAGATTATGTTTGAGCGTATGAACAGATTAAACAAGTAAATAACACAAGAGAATTGTTAACCCAGTTCGGTGCAACCTCACCTACATCTGGGGGCTACCAAGCCAGGGAGGAAATCCACTAAAATAGTGTTAGTTCAAGGTCTAACAGCCACTGTTTACAACCTTCTCACCTAACCACTACACGTGCAACCTCTACCTAAGAGCCACTCTTAGATATGAGAACCCCGCTCACTCCCTCTCAATCACACTCCCGTGTTTACAAACAAATCAAAAACACACCAGAGATTGCTCTCTGAACAAAAGAGATCAACTCTACACACTAGAGATCAACTCTACACACTAGAGATCAACTCTACACACTCAGGTCCAACACTTGATGTTAGGGTACCATCAAGGTGGCTCACAAAACACTCAAGTCCCAAAACTCACAAAATAACTCTTCAATCCCGGACTTGGTCCAGAACTCGTGCAGCCTCCATGTTTTTATAGCAGTGTGTGATTCTGGGCTGCAACTTCTTGTGCTGGATGAGATCTATCATTCTTCCTGAAAATCTGCACTTAAAGATCTAAAAGATACAGTTTGATCTTTTAGTTTTTATCTTTAATCTTTAATCCCTGAACGAACTCTTCTAGTTTGTAATTCAAACTTTAATTATCTTTTAATTCGTTCCTAAAGATAGATCGTCTAATCTCTTGCTAACTGCACAATAATCTGTTAAAGATATAACAGATTTATATGTCCAGTATTTTCGGGCCAGATGTCCTGGACATCGTATCCGACATTGTGGATCCTGCAGCTTCCATTCTTCATTTGACTTTTATCTTGCCTTCCAGTATTTTCGGGCAGGATGTCCTGGACATTGTATCCGACATCGTGGATCCTGCAGCTTCAATGCTTTTAGCAATTCCAGTATTTTCGAGCAGGATGTCCTGGACATTGTATCCGACATCGTGAATCCTGCAGCTTCAATGCTTTTAGCAATTCCAGTATTTTCGAGCAGGATGTCCTGGACATTGTATCCGACATCGTGAATCCTGCAGCTTCAATTCTTCATTTGACATTTCATCTTGCCTTGTGCATTGTGCAGCCCGATCTTATCGTTGACATAACGTTGGACATCATGTGCAGCAACTCCAGCTTTCCTTCATTGTCTAAGTGCTTATGTTTTAACAAAATCTTAGCCAATCTTTTAAAACTCAGTAGAGCTAAGCACTAACAAAAACTGTAAATTAACTAAACTACAATTCCAAAATTACTTAAACACTAATTGTTTCATTTTTAACTTTCATATAGTAGCTTGCCCACTGGATGTGAAGCGCCTTCAATCTCTCTGGTTCCAATGGTCTGGCATCATTGAAATATTGTATGATATAATAAAACATAAGTTAATAATATATAATACCAATTATAACAAAATGAAATAGTTTGAATTAAACAATTGTCGTTTCCCAATTATTTTTGAAACTTCCTAAAATTATAGTTGACATCCAGTGCATGACGTAATACCCGCACTCAATTCTTCCTTTTTGTCTATTACACTAAATACATTATGAAATTTAGATATTCAATGTTAAGTACAAATTAGTCTACATAGTATTAAAACATAACTAGAAGCATTATTTAAATGACTTACTTTAACAACAATCCACCTAGCAACACAGCCTTGGTTTTACTTTGTGGAGTATCGTCAATTCCTTTCAAAGCATTGTTCAATACAAACATGGATGCATATTGTACAATTAAAATATTGATGTTCCCAACTAATGCTAATGTAATTTTATTGAAAAATATAACCGACTTGTTAATAATTCATTTCAGGTAGTTGTTTGACCTATTATGCAATGAAGAAAACCATATGACAACATTTTCCTTAGGCAAAATGACGATTATTTGCTAATATGCACTGCAGTTGAAAACAATATAAGTTATTATACTATTATACATTATTTAAATTCATTTGTTCAGTTTAACTTACTCATTCAAGTAGGCTCCTAGGTACACATCCCTCTTTGAATTCTGCATCCAGTTCTTAATATAACTTTCTAATTCAAATTGCGATTGCCTAGATCTCTGTATGGATTGTGGCACGAGGAATCCATACACATTGTCATTCCTCGCTCGCATACTTGTCTCATTCATATGCATATTTTTGTTAAAATAAAGTAAATTATATATGAATTTAAAACAATAAGTTTAGTAATAAACAATAATATAAAGTGACTTATAGCATCCACAATTGTATAACACAAAATTTGAGACATTGACCACCGTGTGCTATTTCATACAGATCTTCATGTTTTATATACAAGGGGAAGTTGTCATTAAACACCCTAAACACGATAGCATCCCGCATAACCTGCAACGACTTTAGAAAAATCTGTGGGATGGTCAATGTCATCAGATATAAGGGATCATCGACATCATGATTCGGCCTATCTGTAGGTTTCGCTAGTCCCACAACTCCTTGTTTATCCAACACAGTTAATTAACATAATTTAATGACAGTGAAAACTTTAATTGAAAAAAAAACATTTAATGACAGTGAAATACATGTTCTGAGAAACGCTTGACAAGATGTGTCGGTCAAGCAACAAAGGTGTTAAGTGTCTGCCCCACTAACTGGACCTCTTGAGTGGGTACAGGAATGGGAGCATCTGCATCTCTAACTTCCTCAACACCAACCTTGATTTGATCATTGCAAAAAGGGATGTTGTGAACGGTTTTCAACCCCTCACAAAGTCTTCCTAGGGCAACCAGGCGGGGAGGATTTTCTTCGACGTATAACCCACATTTTTCTAAGTCACCTGTGTCTGGGTCATTCCCTAAAGGATCAACAGAACTCTCCTTTGTGCTGACACGAGCAGCTGAAGGACTAACCTCGGACTCAGGAGGCAGTGCAAGTCCCTGTGATCCCTGTGATTGAATCTATCATTGAAACTAGGACTGCATCTAGCTGAAGAACAACATTAGTTATCGAGTCACTTTTTCTGTTATTGACTCCTCTACTATGTCTTGATTTTTTGCGTCAGCTGCTCCAGGTTTTTGGGAGCCATGAACAAAGACGTGTGGGAGGTCCTTGGAGTCGGTCCAAAGTATTGTTTAATCGTGACACTGGCTCCAACAGCACGCACACAACCAGGGTGTTCTAGTCGCTCAATGGCAGCAGTAAGTACATCCTGACGTCTATGGGCAACAAAGGAACCCTGTGAGGCCTGCTCCACCAAGGAATCCTATAATGAACACATTTATTGGTTTACTCAATCAAACAATAAATATAAATAATTACAATTGACAATTGAAAGTGACTTACAATCTTGTCATCAATTTCCTTTGTTGCCTCAGACGTCATTTGGTCAGTTTTCTTGGTGCAGGCCATCTTCCACTTCATGTGTCGTCTGATGGGAGATGGAGGATCAATGACGATGTTAGTGCTTCCAAATTTAGCAGCTTCCTCCAGTTGTTTTGTTTTCTTCTCCTCCATTAACTTGTTTTCTAGAAATTCACAACCCTCACAAGACAACACGTGAGAGGCAATGTTTTGTTTTTGAATGGTTTGTGCCTTCTTTCGCACATCCTTTAAAAATTAAACATTATCCAAAGTTATTATTACTGACAATAATAAGTAAATTTAAAGTTTAAAACAATGAAAGTCACAAATTTATCTCCCACGAAGGGTCTCTGCGGCTCTAACAAAATTGGGTCCACTTCTTCTTGATAATGCCACACTTTGCACAAATAGTGTCATCGACACTATCCTTGTCGATTGCAAGTACCCATTTCAACGTTGAATCAGTCTTGAACTGTCTCCACTGCTTCCCCATGGTCTGAAGTATTTTATTTTTCATCCTCAAATCAGATGCTTCAGGGATATCAAATCCAGCCTGACAAACGAAAATTATATTTTATTGTTAGTAAATTACAATTTTATTGTTAATCAACAACATGCAGCATTTAAGTAAAATACCTGAATATCCTCGCATATCAAATCCTTCTAGGTAGTAGGGACTTGTTTCCAATTCTCGTATGTCACATCCACCTTATCGCGAGTGACGATCCCCAAATATGTTCTTAACTTCTTTCTGTGGGGACCATTAGCTTTCCCAGTTGCAGGATCCACTTGGACTAGGGGTTTCTCTGCCCCAACTGGTCTAGTAGCCAATGATCTCAGTCGGGTCACTTTTCTTGTCCTCTTCATGGTAGAAGGTGAATGTGATGTTGAATCAGGAGGAGGAGGAGGAGGAGGGGAGCTTGGTGGTGTAGCCATTTACCTGTTAAGAAAAAAACACTAATTTTAAAAATTATCATAAAACTATTTTATATTATGTAACTAAATAAACTGAAATGAAGTACATATAAAAAAATTACAATCGATGATGTTAATTAATTCTCCTTCATCATGATCATTATGATTTGCATGAACGTCGTCAGCTTCTTCTTCTCCGACGATGTTAGGTGAGATTTGTGTGGACAAAGGACTAACATAAGTATCAATGAGTGAATCATTATCTTCAACATTAACACCAATTGTTTTCCCGTGTAGAACCACTGACCACCTTTCATCACAAGGGTCTTGAACATAAAATACATGTTTAGCTTTTTCTGCCATGATGAAAGGGTCATTCTGATAAGCAAGTTTCTTAAGATCTACCAACGTAAATCCTACATCATCGGTCCACACATAGATATTGTTGTCAACCCACTTACATTTGAAAACACAGACAATGAATTTGACATGGTTAAGCTCCCAAATTTCTTCAACGAAACCAAAGTAAGGGATGAAAGTTACATGGGAATTGTCATCATGTACACTAGTGAAGTGTTGAGATTCAGCCCTTAGGGTAATCCAACTGTTTTGCATTGTACTCTTCTCATCTTTTGTTTTTGTATAGAAGGAATACTTGTTTATATTGTATCCTTGCCAAGTTATAACATTTCTTTTAGGCTCATATGCTAGCTTTCTTAACGTTTCAGACGCATTATTGTCACCAAAGATTGTATCTTTAAACCAATTTAGGAAAGTCTTGTTATGCTCTTTCAACACCCTTTTCTTCGACATTTTTGGATTACTTTCCTTCACTAAACCTTCATGGCGAAGTATGTATGGCAAAAATTTGTTACTGTTATTCAATACATACAAATGAGCTAGTTGCAAATCTTCTACACTTGGAGTGATAACATGCAGTCCTCTTGAACCCTTACCTCTCACTCTTTTGTCATGTTGAGACTCGAGAAGCCCAACAAGTTTTTCCTTTTCAATGTACTTTGAACAAAATTCAATAGTTTCTTTTGCAATGCACCTTTCCACAATAGATGCTTCCGTATGATGTAGATTCTTTGTATACACTTTTAAGATCTTCATGTATCGCTCAACCAGGTACATCCAACGTAAATAAAAAAGACCACAACATTTGATTTCTCTGACCAGATGTCGAAGAAAGCAGAAGGAAAATACATCTCCAACTGACACAATATAATGACAGCCTTGTTTTCCAGCTCATCTAACTTGACAAGATCAAGGACTTTGCTACATATGGCATTGAAGAAAAAGCACAACTGAGTTATGGCAAGCCAAACTTTGTTAGGCAAAATGTCTCATATGGACACGACTAACAATTGTTGTATCAAGACGTGGCAATCGTGGGACTTTATGCCTACCAACTTAAGATCTTTCAATTGCACAAGGCTCTTAATATTTTAAGAGTATCCTTGTGGGACTTTGACATGGCACATACACTGACAAAAACTCATCTTCTCATTTCTAGACAAAGTATAACAAGCTGTAGGCAAGTATATTTTTTTACCATCAGACCTTGGATGTAACTGGGCTCGTATACCTTTCTCAACTAGATCTTGATGAGTATTCAAACCATCTTTCCTTCTTGCCTTGAATGTTAAGGAGCGTCCCATTGACACCATCACTGACATTTTTCTCTACATGCATAACATCAATACAATGTCTAACATCTAGATCGGACCAGTACAGAAGATCAAACAAAATCAACCTTTTCTTTCATATGTAAGTCTTACTTTTTTCCTTCTTTTGGGTCTTTCCAAATATAGTATTCAAGTGTTGAACCCGCTAAAAGACCTAGTGACTAGTTAACAGAATCGACGCACTTTCATGCTCTTGACTTCCATTAAAGGATTTTTTCAATCGCCGGTAAGGGTCTTAAGGTTTTAGAAAACGCCGATGCCTAGTGTATACTGTTTTTCTACTATGTTTCAGTTGTATATAGCTTGTGTCTCCTTCACAAATGGGGCATGCACGATGGCCCTTAACACTGTAACCACTCAAATTCTCATATGTTGGAGAGTCATTAATGGTACAAAAAGCATTGCACGCAAATCAAAAGTCTCATTTCAAAACCCATCAAACATTGCAAGATGCCTATTAATATAATTTCTCTCAGGAAATGGAAAGTTAGATGAGGCCATATCTATTCTTGAAGTTTTAAAACTTTAGACAAGAATCCTGCTCTGATACCACTTGTTGGACAAGTGGCCTCAATAACTTAAAAGGGGGGTGAATTAAGTTTCAAAATTTCCCACTAACAAACTTTTAACCCCCTTCTAAATGATAGACTCAAAATGCAGAAGAAGAAGCAACAATCAATTTAATAATGTTCTTTAAACGTGCAAGACAAAATTGATTGCAATAAAGTAAATAAGATAAGGGAAGAGAGAAATGCAAACTCGATTTATACTAGTTCGTCCACTTCTCGTGCCTACGTCCAGTCCTCAAGCAACCCACTTGAGATTTTCACTAACTTTGTAAAAATCCTTTTTACAACTTCTGAACACCCAAGGAATCCCTTTCCCTTGTGTTCAGGAAACTCACCATTCAAGAGACAACCAGTCTCTTGACTACAACTTACTTTCTGAGATGAACAGAAAGATTTCTCTCCTTTAGAGTGGATAATACAATTTGATGTTCCTGGATGAACTCTCAATAGATTTGCAAGTGTTTGCCCAAGAGTTGTTGATAGAGCATTTGACAATGAAGTTCTCTTAGAATATCTCTCTCTTGCGTTTTGAAGTCAGACACATATATATAGGCCCTTCGTGCCTTTTCAAAATGGTTTGAAGAAATGTATCTTTTCAAAAAGCTTTTTCTGAAATTCTTCACTGGTAATTGATTACAGGTTTCTGGTAATTGATTACACAGCTATATTTTGAAGGGTCATGTCTTTTCAAATTGAATTTCAAGAGTTCCATTGCTGGTAATCGATTACACATTCAAAATTCAAATTTCAAACCCTTTTGAGAAGCTGATTTGCAAACTTGTCTTCTTGTAACCGATTAACAGTCTGGTAATCGATTACCAAAGCCTTGATATGTTGGAAACAATGTGTTTTGAGGAAAAAGCTGTTCTTGAATGAATCATGAAGCAATGCTTGTTTGTTGAAGCAACCTTGTCTTAATCTTGAAGCAATGCTTAACCTTTGAATGTTTGTTGAAGTAATCTTGAAAGCAACCTTGTTTAATTATTCTTTGACATCATCAAAATCATGTATTCATACATTCACAATCTCACCATTTTTGATGATGACAATCATTATCAAGTGAATTCTTCTCAGCATCATCAAAACCTACATTATTCACAATTTCCTAGTTGTCTTGGACCCGATATTATCATAGACAACATCAAGTAGTAAATTACTAGCAAAACTGGTCACGAACTGTGTTGAGTGCTTAAACTGCCATATGGATTCATTGCATTAGTGCCAAGTCCAAGCCTAAGATTTTTTGCCTCTTTGCCGAAATCCAGATACAAACGATTAATCTTCTACCACTGGGAGGAATCAGTCGGATGACAGAGCATTCCATCACAGTTTCTCCCATTTGCATGCCATGTAAGGTCTTTTGTATCGTCTCCATTAGCAAAAAGATGTTTAAACCTTCGAATGATCGGAAGATACCACAACACCTTCGTTAAGGGGCCCTTCTTTGAGTTTTCGTCACTACTACACTCGTCATCATCCTTCACTTTGTACCATGATATCCCACACCTAGGGCATTTGTGCATTTCTTCAAACTCATGTTTGTACAGTATGCAATCATTAGGGCAAGCATGAATCTTCTGATACTCCATACCCATCGAACATAATATCTTCTTGGCCTGATAGTAACTTTTTGGCAACGTGTTTTCCTCTTGAAGCATATTGTGCACTACTTGAAGCAGTGAACTAAAGCTTTTGTCACTCCACCCATATTTGGCCTTCACATTAACCAGACTTAACACTACTGACAACAACATTAAGGAATTATTACACCCCGAATACAAAGGCTTCTTTGAATCAGTTTGCAATGTATCATACATAGGGGAATGTGCTTGCCACTCTTGTCCAAGATCACGAATCATATCCTCTAAGCGATCTCCCATTTCTACATCAAATGGTTCAGATTGGGACACACTTTGTATGTCTGTCAATTCATCATGTCATATCCACGTTGTATAATTCTTTTTAATCCCATCACATAATAGATGCTCCCGTATGCCATTGAGTATTTGTCGTCTCCCGTTCAAACAATTTATACAAGGACAAAAAAAAATTTCGTCCTCATCCGGTCGACTTCTTTCGAAAGCGAATTGCAAGAACTCTTCCACACCTTCCTCATATGCAGGGCTCATGCAACTTTCGTTCATCCAACTTTGATCCATCTAAATAATAACTCCGTGATACTCACAAAGTTATTCAATGCATGAAAATCTCACTTTTTCATTAAAGGTGTTGCCCTATCCCATTCAGGAAGACATTTTTTTTATGGTAGATTCATACGTCAAGCTTAAGTATCTTTTGTTGAATTTGACAAAATTTTGATAGCATTTAGCATTGATCTCCAAGTACACGACATGAAAGCGATGAAATTAATTCCCTGACAATCAAGTATGCACTCAGAGAACAACTAGAAATGTATTGTACCAAAATTTCATCAAATTCAACAAAATAATCTTAACCTTAACGCCTGAATCTATCATAAAAATATGACTCTTCCCAAACTATCCAAAAGGACAATTCAAGATTCAATACAACGATTAATGCAAACTGTCCACAAGAATCATTGTATTGAATCTCAAATAGGAATCTAAGATTCACAAATGATAAACATAACTTGTATATAAAGCACTAGTCATTAATCATAGACAACAACATAGAAAAGCATTGGTAACAAAAATGAGCATCAAAAGTTTATGAAAAACTTTCATACCTGTGATGATGATCAATATAATGTCCAACAACGAATGTTGTGATCACGATGCAAACAAGAAGACAAATAGTGCCTACAAATTAAATATTTGAATGCTAAGTGAGATATATGAGAAACTTGGATATTTCAAGTAAGACTTTACATGAAACGTTGGGACTTAGCATGCCCCATTTGTCTAGGATGTATGATTTTATGATTTTTCTTTACCAATTTAGGTGATTCTATCCTATCCACATCTATTCATTTACTTGCCCCTCATGTCTCATGATGACAAGCCTATTTTACCTATCTATCTCCCAAATGCCTTTGCAAAGACTTAATAGATAAAATGCATGAAGTTCTAATTCTAGATGTTTGCTTTGACGCATGGGCATAATGCTATCACTCTATGTCTAGCAATGATTTTATTATGATACCTTTTCTTCTTGTTCTATTAGAAGTTATCCTCTCCCGAGTGTCTAGCCCCTAAAACTAATGCATGCATACCTTTTTTAAATCTTATTTAGAAGTTACCCTCTCTCGAGCATCTAACCCCTAAAAGAATGAAAAGATGAATAATGCATGAAAAGATAAACAGAAAAGATAATAGGATAAGAAAAACCTGGTATTGCATTGATAAATAGTGAAGAGTACATCATACATCGCGTTGGCTTTTAGGCCTATCAGGCCCTAACTAAGGGTTTAGCCACTCATGGCCATTGAGGGCTTTACAATGGATAGGGTATAAGAATTGATGGAATAAAAGGGGTGAAAGAAAGAAAGGGAGTAAATGAAACCCCTACTAGAGGGGGTTCTGTCGTGGTGTTTTTTTGCTTGGCTCGACTCTCTTTTTATAGTTGTTGTAGTGGACTTGGGACTAATGCAAAAAATCTTCTCTTTTGATATTTTCTCAATCTTTTTCTCTTTTAATCTATCCTTTTCATATTTTCAAGCCATAAATAATAAAAATATCAATTCTTATCATTTAAGCCAAAAATAATTGCTAAATAAATATTTTTAAAGATATTTCAATATATTTTTACTGTAAAAAATAACTCATATTTAGCAATTATCAAAATCCCCCAAATAAAAATTTTGCTTGTCCTCAAACAAAAACAAAAATGAGAGTAGGCTCCGAATGCTCCAACACTTTCAATAGCTGCATTTTTTCAAATTCTCTTAGCTGGACCTTCTTGCATTTGCCATGATCTTGTAATGGAAGCATAAACAAACATTGAGATAGAATTCGTTAGTAGCAAAAATCAATCAAGTCAGCTTGCCTCACTTTTCCTCACAAGGCTTTAGTTTTTCTCTCTGCGCACAAGTGTCTCGGGTTAGTGTTTAAAATTCTATGATCTGCAATTAATGTTCCCAATTTTTCACTTCATCTCAATTAAAGTCATCTTGCTTACACTTGGTGGATCACTAAGGACTTTTATTGGCTTGTAATGTGGCCTTGCTAATCAAAGAAATTATGGTTTTTCTGGGATTTCAAAAATTAGGGCTATAAGAGAGCATTTATCCTAGAAAGACTTCCATTTATTCTGCCTAGGCTTATTTATTTTTCAGCCTCAATTTATTGTTCTAACAACACTTATGGCACCAATTTATTTTCTGCCCTTATTTATTCTTCTCTTTCTTTTTTTTTTCTTTTTTCTTTCTTTCTTTTTTTTTTCTTTTCTTTTTAGGATTCATCTCCTTTTTTTTTTAAAAGAAACTTTGGGCTTACAAGCTTTTTTTTAAGGTGCCTTATTGTGTGTTGTTTTACCATCCTGAGACATTTTTTTTTAATCCTCCCCCAAATTAGGAGCATATCATAACTAAGATCTTTATGCTCTCTTAAACCCTAGAAAAAGGTAGGAGATAATTAAAGTAGGCTTAAGGGTTTTACAAAAAAACACGATTACCATTTTTGGCTCAAATAAGGAGCAAGGGATAAACTATTATCAAAGGTTGGCTTTTTGGCTAAGTGGCTAAAATAAAAAGAAACATGGCCTTGATCATATCCACCTTATGCAAATAATCTAACAGTCTAAGAATGATACAAAATTAGGAATTTAAAAACAAACGTTCTCTCATAATTAAGTTCACACAGCTCACCGGGACAAGATAAAGTTATTGGCTTACCGGACCATGATCTCTTTCCATCAAGCTAACCTTTTCTCTCTTTGTGATTCATGTTCCACTGTTTGACTGACTCTTGCTTCCAAGAAACCAGTATTTTCACAATTGTTATGCAGCATTTCAAGTGTTGAATCCTTCAGAAAAAGACTAAATAGTGACTTGACAAATATCATGCAATTTTTATTCAATGACTAAATTTAAACTACTGGAATTAAATTGTTGAAATTAAAATGCACAAAATCAAAATAAAGAAAAGAAATAACACAACTATCCTAAAAAAACAAAATGTGATTAACTAAAAGCTAGATAAGGTAAGAAATCCTGGGTTGCCTCCCAGTAAGTGCTTCTTTAACGTCATTAGCTTGATGAGTCAAATGCCTTCAAGGTGGCATGAAGGTCACTAGAACACATCCTCCTTGCATTTTCGCCTTTTAGCTAAAGATGTCATGAAACTCGTGTATTCTGGAAGCACCTTCCACGTTATTGCAAGAGAAGTGGTAGCGATCAAGGAAAGAATGACACTTAAGACTTTTGTATGTTCTCTATGCCTTTCTTCCTTGACAATCAGTTGATGAGGAGGGGTATTGACTTGGAGAATACTTTCTCGTTGAATTTCTACTTGTGAGTACTTCTCCCATTGTTGTGCTTTCTCCTCACTTTTTTCTTCCTCTTCCTTCTTTTATCCTTCTTCTTCTTTCTTATCTTCTTCTTTCTCTTCATCTCTGTCTGTCCTTCCTTCCTCAGACTGGTCTTCTTCTGCTTCACCCTCCTCTTGTGCTCTTTTCTGGCTTCTGGTCAGAACTTCCTTGCACTCTTCCTTTGGGTTCTTCTCTGTGTTGGCCCTGAAAGGCCTTTCAGCTTTTTCTTGAGCTAATTGGCCAATTTGAACTTCCAAATTCTGAATTGCTGCATCAGTGCTCTTCAGATGTGACTTTGTTTCCTGCATGAACTGTATTAGCAACTCTTCTATGTTAGTGGGCTTCTCTTGATGACTACCTGGCTAGGATGCTGATAGGGCGACTGACTCTTGTGCTCCTTGTTGTACTAATTCCCTGGATGACTCCTCCAGCTTGAACCTTGTGTAAAATTCCTTCCTTGGTTGAATCCTGGTGGGCCGTGATTGAATCCTGATGGTCCTCCCTGGTGGTACCCTTGGAATCCATGATGATTTTGTACTCCCATGTAATTTACCTCTTTGGAAGGATCTTGTTGGACTATGCATTGCCCAGGCTCGTGTGTTCCTCCACATTTGTGACATTCCCCTACCTGCATAACAGAAGAATGAGAAGGACTTACTGCTTGTAATTGTTGTGGAAGCTTGCTGAGGGTCTCTATTAGGGCTTTTATTTGTCGGGACAACAGCTTGTTCCGAGCTAAGGTTACATCTTGAGTGGTGAGTTCTAGAAGGCTTCTCTTTGTTGGTGCATATGTGCGATCACGAAGAATGGCGTGATCACTAGCCGCCATGCTTTCTATGAGTTCCATTGCCTCCTCCGGTGTCTTTAGCTTGATCTTCCCTCCTGCGGATGCATCTAGTAATTGCTTTGATTGTGGTCGCAGACCATCTATGAAGATGTTCAATTGTACCGGTTCACTGTACCCATGTGTAGGCATCTTCCTGAGTAGTCCGTGGAAATGGTTGAGTGCCTCCCTGAGGGATTCGTCAGGAAATTGATGGAATGAAGAGATTTCCATCTTCCCTTCAGTGGTCTTTGATTCTGGGATGTATTTCTTCAAGAATTTCTCCACCACCTCATCCCATGTGCACAGGCTATTCCCCTTAAACGAGCGAAGCCATATTTTTGCTTTACCGGCCAACGAGAAACAAAATAAGTTGAGGCGGATGGAATCTTCAGGCACTCCTTCTATCTTCAACGTGTTGCAAATGTCGATGTATGTGGCTAGACGTGCGTACGGATCTTCACTTGGTAGGTCGTGAAATAGATTCCCTTGAATCAGCTGGATGGGGGAATGTGGATATGAGATGTTGGCCGCCTACACCTCTGGTCTGGCTATGCTAGTGAAGTATTAAGGTATAATTGGACTAGAGTAATCCTCTAGCGTCACCCTCTGTGGACAATCTTCTGCCATAGTGCATTTTTCAAAGAAGGAATGTGCATTGTTCACAAAAGAAACAACTACCGTGCACGTTATCACAGAAACAAAATTAAACTTAAATATTTTTTATTTTTAAAATTTTTTTAACAAAAGAAAAGAATAAAATAAGAATGAATAAAGAAAGAAAAAAATTGAAAAATAAAATGAAGCAACAAAAAAAATTAATAGATAAAAAAGTAAAATAAAAAGTGAAAACTAATTGCTTTAAAATTGGAATATGCAATTAATCAAGTACGAAAAACAAAGTCCTCGGCAACGGCGCCAAAAACTTGTTAACTCGTTGGCAAGTGTATCAAATTTGTCACAAGTAGTAAAGTACTCGGAAGTCCGAGTGTCGAATCCACAGGGACTTTGTTTGTACTTAGATTAATGCAAACCCAATTTACAAGCAACAGATAAAGAATTTAAAATAATAGATAAAGAAAGATAGTAAATAAGAATTGCAGAAATTACATACGGATTACGTGATCTGTAAGTGTTTTTTTTTTAATTTTTCAAAAATGTTTTTTTACTTTATTAATAAATTAATTTTTTTAATAGTAAATATTTTTTATTTATAAAAAATATATGGATTAAATAATTCATATGAGTTATATCAAAATTAATTGTCATAAAATTTATCATTTAAATTTACATGCACATTAAATATACATTAGAAATTTTAGTCTTATGTATAACAACATTATTTATTTTAAAACATAATTGACTTATTAGCTCAGTTGATTAGAGTGTCTAATAACTTAAAAGTCACAGGTTTGATTCTTGCTTGAATCATTAATTTTAAATTAATTCTAACAGATATTTTTGAAAAAAAAAATTTAAAAAAAATCGGATTGGACTTCATACGGATCAGCTAATCCGTAAGAGACTTACGGATTAGTTGATCGGTATCCTTGCACATAGTAGTGCCTCCTAACCGGCTGAGGCCTCATTAAAACTGGACCAGCCTAAGTGAAAAAGGCTGTAATTTTTTATTAATCAATATTTCGGATATATGAAGAAATTATTAACAATACTATGATAATATGATAAAAGCTATTAAATTGAATGACCAGAAATAGAGTACTCTTAAAAATAATCTTATTATCAATTTTTTGAGACTTCAAGAATCTTATTTTATAGGAATAGTGGTTAATCAACACTAACTAATAATATGATCAAACTAATAGTAATTACTTAATATTCATAGAATAACCCCACGTGACTTAAAAGCCTCATATTTTGAGTTAGTAAATATATATCATGAACTTAGTTTTGTACTTTTATTTATTTATTTTGACTGGATATAGTTTTGATAAGTTAGTAGTTACGTACCTACGTACCTAAACTAAAATATTTAGTTCTTACTAAAAACTTGTGTCAACTACTTAAGTTTATGTCCTTTTAATTAAGCTCAATTATTATGAAAAATGTTCCCTAAAGTAAATGTGTGGTCTCATGCAGTTATACAACTTGGAAATGCTTCTTCTGCAAGCCCCAGCACAATCAACCCACATAACCACCGATAGCGGGATACTGAGCCAAATGCTGAGCCAGAAACTAGTCCCTACAAAGGAGTACAACCCCATCAAACGGGGCTTTCGGGCACTAGCATACTTCGTGCAGGACAATTGGAAACGCCTATGGGTCATAGCCCTGTGGCTTTCCATTTGCGCTGGTCTTTTGATTTGGAAGTTCATCCAATACAAGCACGTATGTAGATCAGACATTAAAGCATTAGAAAGAGACGTGTAGTTAATGCCTTAATGTTCCATCAATCCTATTATTTTTATAAGTATTAATAAGCAATTAGTGTGTTGTTAGGGAAGGAAACATAACTGCAGGGGCAGAGGTCGAAATAGCAAACCAGGGGTACGGGAGAAAGCAAAGCCCAAAAGAAAAGAAGAATGGTGAGATCGTTCAGCAAAGGAAGGCACCACGAGGAATATCCTTGCTTGATGTTGTCTGCTTTAGGGGACAAGCACTAACAAATTCTGTTATTGCAGATCATTCTAGAAGCTTTTCTGTTATTAGGAAGCCTATATATATATATATATATATATATATATATATATATATATATATATTACTAGAGGTTAGTGAAAAGAAAGATTTTCTTTTTTCTATTCGATTTTAGAATAAAAAAATTTTGTAAAATATTTTAATATATGTGTGTAAATAACAAACAAGGAAATCAATGAGAAATATACAAATTACCTCTTCTTCTTTGTGTCTTCTTCTTCCTCTGGAGGTTCTGGTGCCTCGAAGTCAGCTTATGTTAGACAAGTGGCCTCAGATATCTTAAGAAGGGGGGGGTTGAATTAAGATATTCCAAACTATTTCCCCTAAATAAAAATCTATTTCACTTTTTATTCAAGTTATGAATTCCCTTAATGACAATCTTCTAAAATATTAATTCAAATAAAACAATTTGAATATGAATATAAAGCAATAATAAATAAAGGAGATTAAGGGAAGAGAAAATGCAAACTCAGTTTTATACTGGTTCGGCCACACCCTTGTGCCTACGTCCAGTCCCCAAGCAACCCGCTTGAGAGTTCCACTATCTTGTAAATTCCTTTTACAAGTTCTAAACACACAAGGACAATCCTTCCTTTGTGTTTAGAATTCCTTTACAACAAGAGACTCACGGTCTCTTAATCCCTTAGAGAATGAGAAGAAGAAGAAGAACAAATCTCTCTAGAAAGAGATGGATTTTACAGATTGAGCACTCAAATAATTCCTTAATGAATTGCAATTGAATTGGCCAAGGAATACTTAAGAGGATAAAATGATTTTGCTCTTTGAGAGGATAAACACTTGTTGTTCTGAAAAACTCTTAGCAATTTCGTGTTTAAGTCACATATATATAGACCATTGGTGGTCATGAATAAAGCCTTTGAAAAGTTGTGACTCTTAAAATTATTTTTCTGAAAATCCTGTCTGGTAATCGATTACAGTAATTGTGTAATCGATTACAGCTTTTAAAATTTGAATTAAAAACGTTTACTAACTGCTGGTAATCGATTACCAAAATTGTGTAATCGATTACACAGTCTAAAATTTCGAATTCAAATTTTAGTAGCTGTTATAAAATATATTTGGCCACTGGTAATCGATTACATCCTCTGGTAATCGATTACCAGAGAGTAAAACCTTTGAGAAACACTTTTTTAATTTAAATCACTTGGCCAAACCTTTTGCTAATTCAATTAGGAATTCCCTTCCTAATATACTAGTGATCATCTTGATGCTGTGACTTGTAATCTTGAAGTATCTTGAAGTATTGTCTTGAATTTAATCTTGAAAAGCCCATTTACATCATATCATCATGATCATCATCAAAACATCAAAAGCAATTGCATCTACAATCTCCCCCTTTTTGATGATGACAATACAATACCTGAAATCAAGATTAAAGCAAGCAACAACCAATTGTATATGCGTTTACTCCCCCTATATTTCGGAATTTATGATCAATTGATTTTTAAGGTTGTTAAGCTTTTTCTACAACCAACATTTTTCTACAACCAACCTTTTCTCCCCCTTTGGCAACATCAAAAAGCCAAAGAACTCGGGAAGCAACACAGATATATAACAGTGGAGTAGAACGAGATAAATATCAGAGTATAAACCACAATAATCCAAACTCACAAACAAGAAATAATCAAACCAGAATCCAAATAACATAAAATGTCAACAACCACAAAATATCCAAGACTGAAATTTAAAAAACCACAATATAAATAAGCAAAGTACTTAGCATAATAATGTAAATTCTAAGAAACTAAAAGCCAAAATACACGGCTTATAAAAGACATATAATCAGAAACTAAAATCTAAGAAGACGGAGGTGGTGGAGGAAGATCGAAACTCTAACGAATGTATCCGACATCCTCTTCAAGCTGTGTAAGGCGAATGTCCATACCGGCAAAGCGTGAATCTAACGAGTCGAAGCGGTCACCAACATAAGAACGAAGACCCCGTAATTCGGAGAGGACTTCATTCATGAGTGCAGAATCTTCACGTTGAGGGGGAGGTGAAGGAGTACGTTCATCTTGAGGAGGGAGTGCATCCTTCTTCAGCCATTGTCCATTCCGATCTTTACGATACCCAAAGGAGGTCACTGCACCAGCACCAATTGCAAAGGAACGCTTGACTTGAACAAAGGGTTCATCATCAAGCGGAATTTGAAAATGACGCAAAAATAGAGTAATCAAATGTGGATAAGGAAGAGGTGCATTGGCCCGTAATGCCTTATGCATTCGGTACCGAACCAAATGGGCCCAGTCGATCTGACGACCGGTAAGAAAAGCCCACATAAGAATCAAATCCTCCTCAGAGGCTTGTGCTAAATTTGAAGACCGAGGAAGCAAAATTCTAACAATGATATAATGCATGATGCGATTATCAAATGTTAATGACCCGGCCAACAATCTACCGGTCATTTCAGCTTGATCATTGTAGACCATGCGACGAGCATCATGACTCGAATAATCGAATTTTCAGTCATCAACAATGGTGCCCTCAAAAGGTGCACCTTGACTGGGTAAATGAGTCAAAGAAAAGAATAGTGAATGGTCAATGACCATAGAAGTACCATGCACCTCAGACATAATAATACCATCCTGAATTTTTAAATTGCAGTAGAAGACCTTTACAAGTTCAGGATAATATGGCAATTTTAATGACATGAAATCAACAAGACCAGAATTTTGAAACACTTGATAACAATCAAACGTTTCATCATTAAAGAATTCTACGTCTAGGTACTTAGGGTCTAAGATTATTCTAGAAGAAAACTGAGAAAGGTACCGTAGACGCTGATCATCGGATGAAAACAATGTTGATGATCTTGGAGATGACAAAGAAGGAGGAATAGGTGTTGTGGGTGCTCCGGATGGACCGTGGCGACGATGGGCAGCAGCAGCAGCGGTGGAGGATGATCCCTTTCTCTTCTTTGATGGCTCTGCCATTTGATGAAGTTTTTATGGATTTTGATCGGTGGAAGTGAAAGAGGAGTGAAAAAGAGGAAGATTGAGCTTTACGGGACGTGATTTGGTGAAGAATTGAGTGAGAATCGAAGATTTGAAGTTCTAGGTATGGAGGAAAACGTGGAGGAGGCTTTGGCTGCGCAGCAGCTCTGATTTCGTGAGTATTTATAGAAGATGACGTATTGTAATCAATTACAGGTATTGGTAATCGATTACAGGACCAATAAGCCTACTGGTAATCGATTACAGGATGTTGTAATCGATTACAGGCTGCCTGTTCATGTGTAATCGGTTACACTGGATGGTAATTGATTACCAGAGCCTATCCTAGGCTATTTTCTTAAGAGAATATCTATGTTTATGCTAAAATACACCCTATATGATTAATTATCACCCCTAATATACTAAATTCAATCATTCAATTATTATATATACAAGAAATCATAAATTCTATCATAAAAACAAGAATTCAAATAAGATCAAACAAACAAAATAATCTACAATCAAAAGGTAAGAGTAAATCAACCAATCAATCAACCAATCAATCCCTATTTTTCTAAATCTTTTACATCTAAGAGACCTAATTCTCTTCTAATAGAGAAGAACACTTCCTTGGGGAGAGGTTTAGTGAAAATATCAGCAAGTTGATTCTTAGTATCAACAAATTCTAATACACAATCTCCCTTTAGCACAAGATCTCTAAGAAAGTGGTGTCTAATCTCTATATGTTTAGTTCTAGAGTGTTGAACTGGGTTTTTGGATAGATTTATGGCACTAGTATTATCACACTTAATAGGTATGCGATCAAGAATGATACCATAGTCAGATAATTGTTGCTTCATCCATAAAATCTGTGCACAACAACTACCGGCAGAGATATACTCCGCTTCAGCAGTAGATAAAGCAACACTGTTTTGTTTCTTACTATGCCATGAGACAAGAGCCGATCCAATAAATTGACAAGTTCCACTTGTACTTTTTCTATTAGTTTTAGATCCGGCAAAATCAGAATCAGAATATCCTATTAAGTTACATGTTGAATTCTTAGGATACCATAATCCTAAATTGATTGTTCCTAATAGATATCTCATGATTCTCTTTACTGCACTTAAATGTGATTGTTTGGGGTTGGATTGAAACCTAGCACACATACATACACAAAACATAATATCAGGTCTACTAGCAGATAAATAAAGAAGAGATCCGATCATACCTCGATATTGTTTTATGTCTATAGACTGACCAGATTCATCTTTATCTAAGTAACAATTAGTGCTCATCGGTGTAGACATGTGTTTTGCACTATCCATCCCAAATCTTTTGATCAATTCCTTGCAGTACTTGGATTGATTGATGAATATACCTTCTTGAGTTTGCTTGATTTGTAATCCCAGAAAGTACTTTAGTTCTCCCATCATTGACATTTCAAATTCACTTTGCATATCAAGGGAAAACTCCTTGCACAATGAATCATTAGTGGATCCAAAAATTATATCATCAACATATATTTGAACCAACAAAATATCATTATGCTTTTTCTTTATGAACAATGTGGTATCCACTTTACCTCTGGAGAAATCTTTTTCTAGAAGAAAATTGCTTAAGCGTTCATACCACGCCCTAGGGGCTTGTTTCAAACCATAAAGAGCCTTTTGTAATTTATAAACATGGTTTGGTTTATCAGGAATTTCAAAACCAGGGGGTTGTTCAACATATACCTCTTCTTGAATTAAACCATTTAGAAAGGCACTCTTAACATCCATTTGATAAAGTTTAAAGTCCATTATGGATGCATATGCCAAAAGCATTCTAATGGCTTCTAATCTTGCAACAGGAGCATATGTTTCTTCATAGTCTATTCCCTCTTCTTGATTATACCCTTTTGCTACTAACCTGGCTTTATTTCTAATAATTATACCATGTTCATCTAATTTATTTCTAAAAACCCATTTTGTTCCTATGACAGGATAATTTTCAGGTTTTTCTACTAATTTCCACACATTGTTTCTTTCAAATTGGTTTAGTTCTTCTTGCATGGCAATGATCCAATTATCATCTACTATGGCTTCTTTTATATTTTTAGGTTCAATCATGGATACAAAAGCCATATTATTGCATAAATCTTTAAGAGAATGTCTAGTTGTTACCCCTTTTGAGATATCACCAATAATGTTGTCGAGGGGATGATCTCTTGAAACTTTCCATTCTCTTGGAAGTTCATTATTGGATTTGACATCTTCTGGAGGATCTTCATTGTTTCCTTTATCATTTCCTTTGGAATCTTTTTCATTAATATTCATATGTTCTAAAGAATCTGCAATGTCATCTAGCATATTTTTTCTTGACAAGATAGCATTAGATTCATCAAAGGTAACATGAATGGATTCCTCGATATTCATAGTTCTTTTATTATATATCCTATATGCTTTGCTTTGTAATGAATATCCAAGAAAAATGCCTTCATCAGATTTTGCATCGAATTTTCCTAGATTATCTTTACCATTATTAAGTACAAAGCACTTGCAACCAAAAACATGTAGATGAGAAATATTAGGTTTTCTACCATTATACAATTCATATGGGTTTTCTTTAAAATGGGTCTTATCAAGGCCCTATTCATGATGTAACATGCAGTATTGATAGCTTCAGCCCAAAAATACTTTGGAAGAGAAGTATCATTTAATAAAGTTCTTGCAATTTCTTCCAATGACCTATTTTTCCTCTCAACAACTCCATTTTGTTGAGGAGTTCTTGGTGCAGAAAAATTATGTTCAATACCATGTTCATCACAAAATAATTCAAAATCTTTATTTTCAAATTCACCCCCATGATCACTTCTAATGGATGCAATCTTGAGATTTTTCTTGTTTTGTATGACTTTAGCAAGTTTCCTAAATGCTTGGAATGAATCACTTTTATGTGTAATAAATAATGTCCAAGTATATCTAGAGAAATCATCAACTATAACTAGAGCATAGTAATTTCCTCCAAAACTCATGGTTCTAGATGGACCAAATAGATCCATATGCAATAACTGTAAGGGTCGAGTGGTTGAAACAACATTTTTAGGTTTGAATGAGACTCTTGTTTGTTTGCCCTTTTGACATGCATCACATAGTTTATCTTTTTCAAATTTCAATTTAGGCAAACCAACTACTAAATCTTTTGAAATTAATTTATTTAAGTGATCCATGTTTATGTGAGCAATTCTTTTATGCCATAACCATGTATCATCATCTTTACTAAGAAAGCAATGATTGTTTTCTTGTTTTATGCTTAAGTCTATCATGTAAACATTATTGACTCTTGTCCCACATGCTTTATATTAATGTCATGCTTATGTTCTATAAGACATTTCTGAGAATCAAATGATACTAGATAGCCTTTGTCGCATAATTGACTAACGCTAAGCAGGTTGTGCTTAAGGCCTTCAACAAGTAGAACATTTTCAATGGAGTTTGAAGAATTTGTACCTATTTTACCCACTCCAAGAATTCTACCTTTGTTGTTGTCACCATATGTTACATGCCCGCTTTTCTTCGGAGAGATATGTGTAAAATTTGATGCATCTCCAGTCATATGTTTTGAGCATCCGCTATCTATGTACCACTTCTTTCTCAAAGATACCTGCATAATCAAGTTTTTGACTTAGGTACCCAAATTTTATTGGGTCCTTGTATGTTAGTATAAACTGAGGATCCTTTTGGGACCCATATCATTTTAATGTTACTGTAATTTTTCTTGAAGTAGCAAGTTGATATGCCATGTCCTCTTCTTCCACAGTAAAAACAAGTGATAGAATTAGAATTACATTTTTGTGTGGAAGTGGAAAATTTTTTATGAAACTTTTGTTGTTTTTCAGATTTATACCCTAGTCCATTTTTATTAGACACATATCTTTGTTTACTTAATATAACATCTAAATTATTTCTACTATATGAAAATTTTGCAAGTGAATTTTTCAACTCTTTAATTTCTTTTACATATTTATCACAACAACTACAAGAATCTGTTATTTTCTTGTCATTAATAGTGGAGATATTAACTTTTTCATTTGTTTTAGAAATTGAGACTTCATTTCTAAGAAGATCTAATTCTTTGTTTAATTTCGAAATTTCATTTTCTAAATTTGAAATTGTTTTCTTTGATGATGAAACTAATTTTGCAAGTTTAATTGATTCTTTATGCAAATCAGCAAATGCATCTTGCAATTCATCAAAAGAAATAGATAAGTTATTTGAAGATGTTACCTCTTCATCACTTTCGTAACTTTTAGCCATAAGGCAGAGATTTATCTCTTCATTTTCAGAATCTTCAGAGGATTCTAAATCATTTTCATCCCATGTGATGTATGCTTTCTTCAGTTTCTTTTCACTATGATTTTTCTTTTCAGATTTTTCCATCTTTTTCTTGAAGATGGGACAATCAACCCTCAGATGTCCAGGTTGATTGCATTCAAAGCATTTTAAAGTAGAGGATGAATTTTCAGTCCTTCTCTTTGATTTAAAATTGGGTCGCCTCTGATTTCCTCTTACTTTAAGAAACTTGTTGAATCTTCTTACAAACAAACTTAGATCATCATCATCATCTGGATCATTATCATGATCACTTTCTTCTTGAATTGAGGATGATGCTTTAAGAGCAATTCCTTTCTTTTTCTTGTCGTTTTCTTCGTGTTGATGTAATCTCAATAGTTCCATCTCGTGTTCCTGCAACTTTCCAAATAAAGTGGCAAGGGACATATTAGACAAATCTCTTGATTCAGAAATGGCCGTTACTTTGGGTTGCCATTCTCTACTTAAACATCTTAACACCTTGTTTATGAGATCTTCATTTTGAAATTCTTTGCCTAAGGCTGCTAGATGATTTACTATATGTGTAAATCTCTTTTTCATGCTTTGAATATTTTCATTTGCATTCATTCTAAATAATTCATACTCATGAGTTAGTGCATTTATCCTAGATCTTTTAACATCTATAGTTCCTTCATGTGTTAATCGAAGAGTGTCCCACATTTCCTTAGCACTCTTACAATTTGAAACCCTGAAATATTCATCCATTCCCAGGGCAGATGTTATTATGTTTTTGGCTTTTAAGTTGTATTGTACTCGTTTTCTATCCTCTTCAGACCATCTATCTCTAGGTTTTTCTATGGTTATGCTTTCACTTGATGAACTACCATCTATTGAAACTCTTTCTACTGTGGTGGGTATATAAGGCCCTATTTCTATGGCTTCCCAGATATTTAGATCTATTGCCTCAATAAAAATTTGCATTCGGGTTTTCCAATAGTGGTAACCCTCTCCATTAAAGATTGGAGGTCTATTGATAGAATTCCCTTCTGGAAATAAGGAATTTGCTGAGGCCATCTTTTTCTTGAAGCATCTAAACTTTATACAAGAATGAAGCTCTGATACCACTTGTTAGACAAGTGGCCTCAGATATCTTAAGAAGGGGGGGGGGTTGAATTAAGATATTCCAAACTACTTCCCCTAATTAAAAATCTATTTCACTTTTTATTCAAGTTATGAATTCCCTTAATGACAATCTTCTAAAATATTAATTCAAATAAAACAATTTGAATATGAATATAAAGCAATAATAAATAAAGGAGATTAAGGGAAGAGAAAATGCAAACTCAGTTTTATACTGGTTCGGCCACACCCTTGTGCCTACGTCCAGTCTCCAAGCAACCCGCTTGAGAGTTCCACTATCTTGTAAATTCCTTTTACAAGTTCTAAACACACAAGGACAATCCTTCCTTTGTGTTTAGAATTCCTTTACAACAAGAGACTCACGGTCTCTTAATCCCTTAGAGAATGAGAAGAAGAAGAAGAACAAATCTCTCTAGAAAGAGATGGATTTTACAGATTGAGCACTCAAATAATTCCTTAATGAATTGCAATTGAATTGGCCAAGGAATACTTAAGAGGATAAAATGATTTTTCTCTTTGAGAGGATAAACACTTGTTGTTCTGAAAAACTCTTAGCAATTTCGTGTTTAAGTCACATATATATAGACCATTAGTGGTCATGAATAAAGCCTTTGAAAAGTTGTGACTCTTAAAATTATTTTTCTGAAAATCCTGTCTGGTAATCGATTACAGTAATTGTGTAATCGATTACAGCTTTTAAAATTTGAATTAAAAACGTTTACTAACTGCTGGTAATCGATTGCCAAAATTGTGTAATCGATTACACAGTCTAAAATTTCGAATTCAAATTTTAGTAGCTGTTATAAAATATATTTGGCCACTGGTAATCGATTACATCCTCTGGTAATCGATTACCAGAGAGTAAAACCTTTGAGAAACACTTTTTTAATTTAAATCACTTGGCCAAACCTTTTGCTAATTCAACTAGGAATTCCCTTCCTAATATACTAGTGATCATCTTGATGCTGTGACTTGTAATCTTGAAGTATCTTGAAGTATTGTCTTGAATTTAATCTTGAAGAGCCCATTTATATCATATCATCATGATCATCATCAAAACATCAAAAGCAATTGCATCTACAGCTTATCTTCTTCTTTCTTATTATTCTGGAGGAGCTGACCCTCAAAGTCAGTAAGCAAGCCGCAACACGTAACAATTTGGTGCTTTCATTGAGAGCCCATGGCCGCCTTCCATGGCTGCCACTCACCGTACGAAGCTTCCATGGCTGTCACTCGCCGTACGGAGCTTCCATGCCTGCCTACCACCAACCACACTACTCATCATACAGAACCCTCCACTATCCCACACAACAACCACCACACCACCTTGAATTTTTGTCTGCCACTGAGGATTGCCTCGAGGCCGCCCTGGCCAAACTTGATGCCGCTACACGCCGCCTGGACGCCCGATTGGACGCCCTTCTCCTACGACTGCCTTGGCGACCCGACCACCACTACCCTCCTCAGTTCCCATGCTCCGCACCCATAACACCTAGTTTCACACCATTACTGCCTTTGCTGTAGACTCCGCCATTGACTCCACCGCTACCTCCGCCATTTCTGGTGCCACATCCGCCGCTCCAGCCAACTCAGTCTCCCACGCTCACTACATCCACGACCATACCATCTTCGCCGCCATGGCCCACACTCATGCCGCAACACCCCATACCTTTACCGGCTCCACTTACCATTGGTGTCGTCCAGCTCCCTGTTGATAGCAAGCCCCAGACGTCCTTCCCCAGCCACCACATCCTCCTCTCCGACCTCGACTTATTCCCTTCCGTCATGTTCATTGCCATAGCCACGGACATGAAGCTCGACCACCATTTCCTTCCCTCCGTCGTTACTATCGACGATGCCGAATGGCTCCACTTCTGCAGCACTCATCTTCACTCCCTCATTCCTTCACCCATTTTAATTTGGGATCCCGGTTCAAATTTTGGAGCCATGGTTGTAGCCCCAACACCTTGAGGACAAGGTGTTTTTGATGGGGCAGGGAGTGTTAGGGAAGGAAAGATAACAGCAGGGGCAGAGGTCGAAATAGCAAACTAGGGGTACGGGAGGAAGCAAAGCCCAAAAGAAAAGAAGAATGGTGAGATCGTTCAGTAGAGGAAGGCACCACGAGGAATATTATTGCTTGATGTTGTCTGCTTTAGGGGACAAGCACTAACAAATTCTGTTATTGCAGATCATTCTAGAAGCTTTTCTATGATTAGGAAGCCTATATATATATGTAAATAACAAGCAAGGAAATCAATGAGAAATATACAGATTACCTCTTCTTCTTTGTGTCTTCTTCTTCCTCTGGAGGTTCTACTGCCTCGAAGCCAGCTTATCTTCTTCTTCTTTTTTATTATTCTGGAGGAGCTGACCCTCGAAGTCAGTAAGCAAGCCGCCGCACGTAACTGCTTAAGCATTTTAATTGGAGTATGACTTTTTTGGGTTGGAATAAGAGGTAGTACTAGAACTATGACTAGGGTACAAAAAAGCTGGAGGATGAATAGGACATGTTGCTCACTTGTTTCTTTTTCTTTTACTCACTAGGAGCTTGGACCTCCAATTAACACACACGCGCCAAAAAAAAAATCACCCTCTTTTAGAGCACTCTCTCTTCCTATGTTATGGTGGAAAAAGTCTGAATTATAGGATTGGATGACCGGTGATTATGGAAGATAGTCACTAAAGAATCATACGTGGATGTATTTTCCATCATGATTGCATTTTACTTTTTTTACACTAAATGAAAATAATCCTTTAAGACTTCCCTAAATCACACATTTTTCTTGATATATTTTGTAGTAATTTTGTAGGTAATGATTTTAATTAAAGATTTTATTCATTTGTACCAAATTAGCTTTGAGAGTAACATTGGTGCAAAAGATAGTCATATTAAAATAGTAAAATAGGTCAGAGTCTTCTAGAAGTATTTTACTTGTCAATTCCAATTAACATGGTACAAATAAAAAGATGATACAACTCTTTTCATCAATTACAAATTGTTAAAAAGGATTCATTCACATTTCCAATGGACAAGAGAGTTACTACTTAACGTATTATAGATTTTATATGCTACAACAATATCTAGATCAAACTTTACACTTCAGTTATAGATGTGTTATATTTACCTGAAATGAGGTGTAGTGTTGGAAGAAAAAGATGATTCAATAATGATATAATCTCTCTCAATGCATGATCGGTGAACTTGAAGGAGGGGGGGGGGGGGGGGGTATCTAGATTGTGAACAAAATTCAACAAACAAAGATAAATTAATTTGAAAAACAGAGGTGCATAATTAAGTGATTTTCTTTTCAGTTTTTGTTGACAACCAAGAATATATCAGTTTTTGTGCACTCAATATCTCCTCTAATCCTCTATATTATAAACAACTTAACAAAGTTCATTTTAATGCATCAAAATGCCTAAAGTACTCATAGTGAAACCTAAGTGAACAACATTCCCAATCACGTACCTCAACAAATTGTATCTTCAAGTGAGTGATGAAGAGGATTCAAACTTTTTGAGACCAAGGGATGCTTAGAAGAGTTTTCAGAAGTCCAAGATGCTTAGAATCAGAAAAGAAGCAGCCATGTACCCCAACAGATGCTCACAAGAGTTTTTAGAATTGAAGTCTAAGGAATGCTCAGAATGAGAAAAAAAAAAAGCAACCACGTACCTCAATCACTGATGTCGGACTCCAATGATGCTCAAACTCGCGGCAGTGACGAACCCCAACTCGTTGAGCAGTTGTAGGTTCAGCGGCACCGATGGTGACACGTAAGGACTGATGGTGAAGAGGAGACGACGGTGAAAGGTTGCAAATTGCAGTGTTGTGAGTGGTGACAAGGAAGGTCTTGCTAGTGAGGGAGAAAGGGTTTGCGAGACTGAGCTCGCAGGGAAAAAAAGGTTGGGGTTTTAATTTATAGATAACACAACATTATTGGTTTTTTTTAGTTAACATCGGTTTTATAAAAAACCGATGTTAACTAGTTGATATTAACATCATTTTTTGAATAACCGATGTTAACGTTCTAAACTTAACATTGATTTTTCCGAAACCGATGTTAACTAATTAATGTTAACATTGAGTTTTGACAAAACCGATGTTAACACCAACTAGTTAACATCAATTTTTTCAAAACCGATGTTAAGAAATTCTAGTTATTTACGAAAATGCCATCATGCTCTTGTTAATATCGGTTTTTGTAAAAAATCAATGTTAACCATGCGTTGTTAAATCTATAATTTTTAGTAGTGTCATGCATACATGCATCCTAGACTAGGAAATGTTATTCAACATGTTCTAAATGATTGACATTGCATGTTGTTAGCCTTGAAGAGTTGAAACACTTGTAACTTAGTTTTTAAAATCACTAAGTTTCAACTCTGCATCAATATAATCGACTATATGCTGATATAGTAGACTAGATCAATCTTTTGTTCTTTTAGAATTGAGATTGGTTCGCATTTAGTCAACTATCTTTAGTATCTAATCGATTATATCGGGTTTCATGAGTTTCCACTTTCACCAACAGTTGACAATATGGTAATATAATCAACTATCTGTTCATCAGGAAACCCAGGTGATGCAAAGAATAATTTAGTCTACTATCTCTTGGGGACAATCGACTATATCTGTTCTAAGACTATAAAAGTATTGATTTTTTCAAAGGACTTTGTGTGACACTTTTTCTCTCATATTTTACACTACAATTTTCATTGAGAGAGTTTTAGAACCTTTGGGTGTCATCACCACTTTGATCCTTAATTGGAAACATCATTTTACATAGGGTGCAATGGATCTTTGCAAAGGACCATGAAGGGAAGTTAATACTTCAAAGAAAATGTTTTCACATCTTTCACATATCAAGTGAATTTCATTAATTTGCATTTCTGATTTTCGTTTTCATTAAGTAGGTTTTTCCAATGGTGTGCATGTAGTGGGTTTTCTACATGTAGGTTTAGTTCTTAGTAGGTTTTCAAGCATTTAGGCATTTACAGTGTGTGTTTGCTTGTGAGTTTGGTGGTAACTTAGATTATAGAGGAAAGATCCTAACTTAGTGGGTTACTATGAATCAATTGGATGTATATTTCCTAGAAATCGAATCAGTATAAATTGTGTATCTTTTTCTCTATCCCTTTATATCTTTATTGCTTATTGGTTATGGTTCTTAACACTTGGTTTTTTATATTTGTTTGGTATTTTTGTTTAAAACATAAGCTGTGTTGAAAGAAAATATAAAGGTGTTTGTAACATATCCTACTCTCTTGAATTAAAGGAAAAGATTTTGGGAAATTTTTTTATTTGAGTCTAAAATTGTTTTAAAACCAATTTACCCTACTCTTGATTAGTAATTTCATGCGCTATTATTTTTTAACAGATTTTGCATCAGATCTCGTTCCAAGCATGGTCTTGGATTCAGAATTATGATACGGTATTTGAAGCTTCTTTTGTTCAATGGTGCATTAATCCTAGGATTTGTATGTTGGGATGGCAGGTTTACTAGTGGGAGGGAAGATGGAAGTGGAGGCTTTCTAGGAAGATGGTGGGAGGGAAGATGGAAGTGGAGGTTTTCTAGGAAGATGGTGCTATGCGTTGTATGTTTCAGGGGATTACTATTCAACAAGTGATTGATTCATTGCTCTAATTAACAAATGTATTTACAATTGGGGGTGTAGAGATGCTTTGAGATTAGGAAGTCTTGATTTGTGGGATTTTGTTTTGGATTGTTGATGGCTAATTTGGTGGGATGTAGTTAATGCTAGTTAGTGGGTGGCTGTTCAATATTCTGAAGATATTAATGCCATAATATTGCGAAACTACTAATCCATATAACTAGGGAGGTTTTTTGTTGTAACACAGTGTATACGGGTTAAAAAAGAGAGTACAAAACACACCTAAGAGACATTATCCATAGCAAACCGTGGACCCTGTAAAAGAATTTTTTTTTTCTTTTTTCATAATGGAGACTGGAGAGACGTGAATGGAAAAAAAAATGCATAATGGTGGGTAGGTGACCCATAAGCATTCATGATAATTTATTCACAAGAATTGCGACAATTTAGCATTATTGGGTTTTGTGACGTTGAACCTGCAATGTTGCAATAGCTAACATGCACTCAGAACCCAACTTTTACATGTAGTAAGGGAGAACATTTTTTTTATTACCTCTGTTTTTTTTCTTCTTAATTATAAGAAATAGGTTTAGTGTATTTTTACATATTTATTTCTTATAAAAAGAAGCAAAGATATTATTAATTATTATATTTTTATTATAAATATTTTTTTTACTATAACACTTGTGTGAGTATTTATATCTATTAATTTTGTGTTAATCTTCACTAAAAAAAACCTTGTCGTCTATCAACGAGATGCTGGTTATTACAAATGCGATATATAATTTTGAATTTTGATAATTTATTTATAATCAATTATTTAAACTAACACATCTCACTCATGAATAAAAAATATCTTTTATATATATATATATATATATATATATATATATATATATATATATATATATATATATATATATACACTATGCGTATTCCAGTAATATTATGACTTTTTAAACGACTGTATAACTTTAAGTTTTTTATAATTTATGTACGGTTATATAATTTAAATTTATTTTTCCTACTCTCATTTAAGAAATTTCGTGAAAATAAACCAGAAAAGACCCAGAAACTTATTAGTGTTTGGACAAGATAACGGGCAAAAATAAGAGAGAAAAACACTTCTCACAAATTAGCTAGCAAAAGATTATTGCCATTATAAGGATTATTGCTATTATAGTACAGATTGGGATCACAAATTAAACGAAGAAGGGAACATTAATTTCAAACAATAAAATTACTTGAGTACAAAATTCTCCCGTACTTTACCTTATGTGAGACCTTAATTGGTAATCCATGAATTCTTCTAGGCCTGAATTAATTTCTTGATAAGCTGATCACCAAAAGGCCATCATGCACAACAAGCCAACTAAAAGTGGCAAGAAAACAGCGAAACTATGGTGGCGGTTGGAACTAGCTCCACTAAAATTCTCATCAACGGGATACAAGTTCCCCGGTGGACCCGTCATGTACAAATATGCTGATGATGGTGGTGGAGGGCAATACTTCGTTGGTGGTTTCTTGGGTGAAGGGGGTGGTGGTGATGGATACACAATTGGTGGTGGCGGTGAAAAATACTCTATTGGTGGTGGTGGTGATAAATACTCTATTGGTGGTGATGGGGTGTAACCACCTTCACATGGTGTGCACTTCTCATTACCGTTTGTGACCTCATCAAGCTTCCTTGATTTCTCACCTTTGATTGGAGTAGTGACACAAATAAGCACAAGGATCAAATTGAGGATCATCGGTGCTTTAATTTGATGACTTAATTTTGTGGGCATGGTGGGGTTGGTTTTGATTGGAATGAGGATTTTAGGTATCGGTTATGACTTTGAATGATGGGTTTGTCTTTGAGATTGTAGGGCTAGGACTTCTGGAGAGAGGAATGGAAAGGAAGAGGTGGGGGTAGTAATGATGGATTTCTTACGTTGTTAGGTGCACGGGAAATGTAAACTATGGGTAAAGGGCCTTTTGAGTTAGGGTTATAATAATGAATTTGGTTTTCTAGAGGACGGAAAAGGGAGGATGGCACTTTCTCTAATGGTCCTTTCTAGGGGTTCTATCTTGTGAAATATAATCCCCCACTAGCATGTGGCAATTAGTGTTTATTGTGGGCTCCATCATACAAACAAATCCATAAGACCTCAATTATTAGCATTAATCTAATATGCCACTATTGGTGGCTGAGTTTTGGCACGCTTAGGTTTAATCTCTAACTATCAATTTTTATCTTTCATCGGTATAATTTCCAGATAAAGGCTAATGGAAAGTAGATTTGTTAAGAAATTTAAAATAAAAATATTGTTATTAGGAGATAAAAAATTATATTATTTTATTATGATTTATATAAAATATTTTTCTATTTTAATTCTTTAACTAATGTCTTTGGTTAACAAAATCCTAATTTCAATTCACAATAAATTAATTATTTGACACTTCAATGAATCGTGCATGTTTGAGTGAAAAATGTGATGAATGATGTGAGAAAAAATATAATAAGGTGTGCCAAATTATAATTGATTTTATTTCATTCAAATTATGAAAAATCCGTATTATTGATCCAGATTCATTGTTTAGTGTTAGCGTACATATTATATAGATGCAAATTTTTTAAGCAAACTAGACATCATAGTAGAAAAAGAGTCATCAGCAAAAGCTACTCCAAAGTGTGAGGCTTCAGAAGATGATAAAGTAATTTCTTTTTCTTTTGAGAACTGAATTTTCGGAACCTTTGTATATTCTATTTGATGAAGCTTCTTTAAGTTCACATGACAAACCTTCTCTTGTAGGTATTCTGCATGTGGCCACATGGTTTTTGGATCGAATAATATTAGCAAATGATTGACCATAGTGTTATAAAATTCAAGAACTTTCCATTCCAAAATTTGTCGCATCACTTTTGATAGTATTCAATGGTATGTTATACGTTGGCACTGGCTAGCTAGCTAAATATATAAAGAGTAATAACTAAAGTTTAAATTTGAAAAGTCAATAAATGTTGAAATAAAAAAATAAAATTCCATAAGAGGTTACAATTTTAGTTATAAATAAATAAAAAATATGCAGTGCAATAATTTTAATATTATATATATAAATGATCAACATGAAGAATTGCAGAAGCAGAAAAATAATAAACGAGACGATCGATGACATAGGATAAGTTTTTAGCTACTTACAAACACATCAAATGGTCCACATGTATCCGGTTCAAGTCGGTAGAAGTGACACGTAAAATGGTTGCTAATTATTATTATATTTGAACAAACGCACCTTTAACAACCTCATTGTAGGACTCATCCCTTGCTATGTCTTATTTCTATCCCCCAATCAAAGAGAGCAATTTGTCATTATCTTTTTTTTTCTTTTTTTTTTAAAGTAAGGTATTCTTAGCAATTGTACTAGACATTGTTGGTGAATTTGTCATTATCTACTATTTAAGCTTTTGAGTCATCATATATAGTCCACTTGCGGGTTGCGTTTTCCAATTCTTATCCTCACGACTTCACGGGATCTACTTATAATTGTGATCATTATTTCTCCCTTCCTCTTTTTCATTGTTTCGAGCCTTGAAATAGCGTTTGTTCTAAAAAAAATTGTTCTAAAAAAGAGCCTAGGAATAGCGAATGATAATACAAATAGAATGAGTTTGATCACCATTTTAAGAAAATGAAAAAAATTATTGATGAAACTTCTGTGAAAACTTGAACTAAAATTTAATCTTTAACTTACTAAATTAATTGCATTTTTAATTAGTTCAGCTTCGAAAGATACGCTTTAATGAAAGTTACTCTTTGACACCCTCTAATTTTAAACAGGAAACAAGACATAGGTGCTGGACAAACAACAATTTAATACATATGAAGAGAAATTTAAATTCAATTTTTGAATGATATGAACAACTTATCTACACTTTACTTGACCCTTTAATTGTACGTATATGATTTACTTCACTTGCTAATTAATAATTAGAATTACGGAGTTTGAGAGCTTGTCATGGGACCAGAGGAATCAGCTTGGCACTAAAGAGAACAGAAGAAAACAAAGTTAACACAACGGTATCTTCAATTAGAGTTGATCCATCATCATGACAATTATTATTATTATTATTATAGGTGAAACTCATGAAACTAGTTCTTAAAGAAGAAGAGAACTAATTAAAGAAAAAAATTTCTCCCTTCCTATCTATGTATTCGATCACATAGTGAAAAATCAATTTTTTATCTTACCACTTAAAAGCTGATCAAACTACTTGTCATTCACGCTGCAATTTACAGTTAGTTGATGCTTGATCTATAGCAGCCAGCATTGCAGGAAAGCCCACCGTCCCATTTTCTTAAGGCATCTTCATCGAATCCACTTTTGATCTTGTGGTACAAACTTTTAAGAAATAGCATTGGAAGGTTCATTTGATTTTGCGAAGAAGGATCCTCCTCCATGTACAATCCAAAAAGTTAACACCAAAAATGATAAAATAATAATATCCACGAAAATATTATACTAGAATCAGGATACACCCTGCCCACGTTCGCCGCCACTGTCGGTTTGTTAGATAAATATATATACTAGTGCTCCACGATATTGAAGGCCACAATATCTTGTATCAATATTAATTTCTTTCATTAATTTTGTATCATACAACTAGGTTTAATATGTTGATTAGATGTTGTAAGTTATCAAATTTTAGTTTCTTGGTTTCTTTTTAATTTTAATTCTTATAAATTTTAAGAGTTTTGAAATGTTTTATTTCATTAATTCACTATATCATATCACATACTATATATTTTAGAGTTGTCAGCTAATGTAGAATATTTGGATCTAGATACATATTGCATCATTACTAAATAATGATAGAAACTGTTTTAAAAAATTTAAATTTATGAAGATAAAACCTAACATTTTTTTTAAAAGACAAAATCTAAAATTCACCATATTTACATAGAATAAAATATATTAAACCAAATAATTGTTATTCGTACAACTATCATGTATTAAAATTTTGTAGCTTTTGCAAAAAATAGAAGAATTTTAGTAAATCTTTCTTTCTTTGGTAAAAAACAGAAAACGTATTTTTTTATAGAGAAAAACAGAAAAAGTATTAAAAGATATACAAATTACGAAACTTAAAACATGTATTTTGTTTTTTCAACTACTTAAAAAGCATTTCAAAAAAATGGGCTTATTAAGATTGTTTTACTCGTTTTACTATATAAGTTTGTTTTTTTTTTTTTAAATACAAGATCTTCTTCGATTTTCTGGATATTAAGCCCAGTACTGAAGATCTTTACCCTGTCCACACTTTTTTGGGTCCTACGTTGATCTTATTTTCCTCCAAGCACCAGTCTAACTATAAAGAACTTTCATCGTTTTTCAAAAACAGTTATCAAGGGCATACCTTTGCAGGCTTACCAATCCCAGTTTTTTGAAAAACAAATGGAAATAAATAAAGAAAAAATTGTTTACAATAAAACAACTGGGTTCTAAATCATATTCGCAGTTCCTAAATGAAAATAATTAAGGCCCCGTGAGGGTGTCTTCAGAGAATTTAGCCAGACATAGTAGATTACTTACCGTGTATTTGAAAAAAAAATAGTTTGGGAAGAGGGGAAAGATCCAGAAAGGACTTGGTATTATTACATACACCACTATTACAAACCACTATTACAAAGCTCTTTCCTTTCCGTCTCTCTCTAGTTTCTCTCTCTCTTGTGTGTTTACAACTGAGTTCGAAGACCCTTTATATAGAAGAGAAGGAAAGAAAAAGACAAAAGCCCCTTCAGTCAAGAACAATAGGGATATTGTTCATTTACTTTGTCACAAGGCTTCTTTTGTGACCATGTTTATAGATAGACTCCATGTCAGAGTCATTACAACAATAAAGATTTCTGCTTTTGAATTTACAGTTGTATTTGGCAGGATATTTTATCTTCAAGTCTTTGCCGATTGTGTAATGGTGACATCTTCTTCTTCTTGGACAGTTCCCGAGCAGAAAATGTCTGATGAATCTTCAATTGAGAGATCAGTAGATTGAAAAGGAGGGGTTTGTTGGCCATGGCATCCACTGGCTTCGTAAATCTCCTTGTCTTTCTTCTCTCTTTGGAAGAATTGGACCAACTTGTTGTTGTGATCGACCGGGAAAGGAATGAAGAACTTCCCATTGTATGAGGGCTGGAAAAGCTTTGTGTCATGGGTTTTCCTTATTAGATCGAACTCGCGTTTATCTAATTCTGAGAAGAACCATTGGTAGCCTTGTATTTGTGCCCTCATGAGGTTGTATTGATACTGTGTATTGTCCTGTACATCCTAACTTTCGTATTCATCATTAAACAGATAGGGGTAGTTTCTATGATCCTCTGGTAAGAGTTTCATAACATGACATGGGTAATTCTGAGCAGTAAAGTTGCTCGGGCAAGTTGTTATTTTGATGGCAATGTAGTTCATCATTTCTGCTTGAATCAAGTTTATAGCCTCATTGATTGAGGGGCTGAATCCCTCGAATCTATCGGATGGAGGAATCAAGATTGATTCCAAGCATCCATAATCTAATAGACTTTTCGCAGAAATCGCCAAGTCCTCATATCCAAAAGACTTAAACTGGTCCAAGTCTAGTCTGGCTTTTCTAAAGAGGAATTTTATCTTGCAAGGACAGTTGGTTTTGTCTTCACAATATGGAGTTTTGTTGGTGCATATGAATTTTTGGTTAAAATAAGCATGCACGCCTATGTAGAGACCTGAAATTTGTGTCTGACGGTTGTGCACCTTAAACAGTAGGCTCTGTTTCTTCTTGAAATTTTCTAGGTTTAGGCCATTTTTTGGTTCAGGGATACTTGGACTCACTGTGTCCTTATAGGTTTTGTGGCTGATCTTGGTTTGGTCGGTATTTATGAATATGGTAGTGTTTTGTGGTTCAAGGGCCTTTTTATTTTATTCATGTCTGTGGTGTTTAGCTTCGGCTTCTTCTTTCGAATAAAATCCTTTGTAGATTGAGCTTTGAATACCCTCCTTTGCAAGGCAAAGGTCTTTAAAATTGGTATAAACACTTTTGTGTGATCTTGATAACAGGACAAAAGTTGTATAACCTTTTCCAGAAGGAGAGGCTTTTGTAAGGAGGGGGACTCCTTGGTTATCTGCTATGCAAAAATTGTATAGGACGCAAATTATACCCTTCTTGACTGAACAAAAAAATTGCTCATTATTGTTTGTATTTTTGGGAATATTCCAAATACTATCAATAAGGCAGTTAAATTTGTCATTAACAGCTTCTCTACCAGGGTAGTGAAACTCGTTTATAAGTACGGGTAATTCTAGATTTCCAAACTTCATTTTTTGTGTTATATTCTGATAAGAGACCTTACATGGTTTCATTTTGTTGTATTCCTGCAAAATGAGAAAGAATATCAGCAGCAATATTCTTAACTCCTTTTATGTGTTCAAAATTTATTTTTATTCCGTTATGATAGACATATTCTTGGAATAAAAGCCATCTTTTATGAGGCTTTTTATCAGTATTCATTTGTTGGCTACCATAAGCCACTATTGTTTCACAATTAGTTCTTATGGTAATTTCGCTTTTGTTAATCAATAAGAGTTTGAATCCTTCTAAAGCATTTATCACGATGTTTACTTCATAATCTGTAGAAGTTGAATATACCTGTGGTTTGGTGTGGCATTTTCCTGAAGCATATTTACAGATTTTTTCATCATTAATTTTTTCATATTTATTTTTCTTTTTCTTTAGGATGGCTCCCCATCCTCATTCGCAACCATCACATTCTATGACTAAATAGTCGGAATCTAGTGGTAGGGATAGATATGACAAATTATTAACCATTTCTTTTATTTTCTGAACTAATTTTATGTCCTCTGTATTGAATTTTCTTTGTCCTGTTAAAGAAGTTTTGTTGTAAAGAGGAGCTGTGTATTTTCCTAGGTCTTTAATAAAATTTCTTGCATAATTAAGTAGGCCTAGAAAAGCTCTTAGAGTTTTTATGTCTTCCATTTTATCTAGAAACCCAAGGATTTTCTGGGAGATATGGGGCTGAAGCCTTATTTTCCCGTTTCCTATTTCGGTTCCTAGGAAAGAGATATAGGTCTTACAAATCTCCATTTTTGAATTTGAAATTATTAGGCCAAATTTTTCAAACAAATAAAGAACTTGCTTAAGATGTAAATAATGTTCTTCTTTGGTTTTTGAAAAGACGAGTACATCATCTATGTATGTACAAGTAAATTATTTATAGTTTCCAAAAATATTATCCATTTTTCTTTGGAAAATTTGTGGTTCATTTTTCAATCCGAAAGGCATTACTTTCCATTCGAATAGTCCTTCTGAACAAGAAAAGGCAGTAAGTCCATTTTATAGAATCAGGATGCATCTTAACTTGGTGAAATCCTGATTTTAAATCAAATTTAGAAAACCATTTAGCTTTATGTATCCTATTTATCAACACATCTTTAGAGGGAATAGTATATCCATCTATGTGAGTATCATTGAGCCTTTTGTAATTATAAACCATTCTAGTTTTCCCTTTTTTTTTGCTCTGAGTGTTTATTGACAATAAAGGCAGGACTTCTATGGGGACTAGTGCTTGGTGTTATAACTTTCAAATTCAAGAGGGTTTTTATGTGGTCTTTACATTCCTCTTGTTCAAAGTTCCCATACTAAATATCTTTAGTTTTGATTATCAGATCTAGGTTTATAATTTCTAATTTACTCATGACAGTTTCTTTTTCCCAATATTTTGTGGGGTCTTCTCCTATTATGCTTATTTTATTTAGTCCGTCTATAATTTTTTGTATATTATCAAAAGTTATAATTTTGTTAATTTTAACGGAATTGTAATCAGATTCTGCTACAGATAATTCATAGTGTAGCTCGGTTTCTGCTTTCATGTTTTCTAAAATATTTTCCTGGTAATAATTATAGGATTTATCTAGGGTGTCTATCCTACCATAGTTTTGTGATTCTTTTATTTTACAGCTACCAGGTGTGTCACAAGGGCATTTATTATTAACAGTAATAGGGGTATCACCACGCTTTATTTGCAACTCTTATGTGAGTTCGTCTATTATTGGTGTGACATTTGTGAATTTGTAGAGATTAATAAATAATCCTTAGTAATAGTGACTAATCTATTATCATGTACAATAAAATAGAGTCCTAAAATCATTTTTTCTTTGGCTGGTTGTAAATCTACAACATATGCTTTATTTATAAAGATTTTGTTGCCAAAGATATCACGGTTTTTAGATAACTAGATAGTAAAATTTCTTGTTTCTGTGTCATTAGTTATTATGTCTCCAGACATAGTTCTGGTTTTAGTTATTATGTTACTTCGAAAACAATTATGTTGAGGTACAACACTTTTGCATATGGAAGTGAAAGAACAACCAGTATCTACCAAAGCTTGTAAAATTACTTTGGTTCGGTCAAAATTATTTATTTTAGGAAAATTTATTTTTACCAAAATGTGTAGGCTTTTATTTTTCTTTTTATTACTAATTATAGGGATGCAATCTTTGTTTTGTAAAGCCATAAGTCCACTTGTATGTTCTTCAGTTAATTTTGGAATTATGCTTTTTTCAAAATTTTCGTAAAGAAAATCTACAGTTTTTTCTATTTGGTTTAGTCTGATTTCCAAAGTGGAAATCCTATTGTTCATAATTTTATTTCCATGATCATTTTCTTTCTTAAAGTCTGGAAATTCTATTTTCAGAATAGTTTGTACACTAGTTTTGCAGAAATTCTTATAGCATAAACTACAGTGAGCTCTTAGTGTTTTGTGTGGATATCTTTTACAGAAATAACATTCTTTGTGATCTGGTCCTATGTGGAATTGTATTTCATGTTCATGGTCATTTAATTTTGTTTTGAACATTAGGCTGTATCCTAAATCATCAAGGATTTCTCCATAATGATTATATTTGTCATCCACTGGGTATAGATTTGTGTATTCATTTCTAGTGAATTCGTTTAATATTTTATAGTCTTTGTTACACTCTTCTTCTTCAGAAGTATAATCAGACCAACTAATTATTGAATATATTTCATAATTAGTAGAGACTGTTTCATCTATAGGAATGAGATTCATCCTACAGCTTTTAATCAATTCTGCTTCTCTTGTAAACAAATTGGTTTTATTTGGACAATCTCTCGAGTAATGTCCTGGTTAGTGGCAAGCATAGCATTCTAATTGCTTTGTATATGTTTTATTATCTCTGAGTTTTCTAACATGTCTTTCTTTATTCAGAGTAGGTTTTCTAGAGTTAGAGACTCTAATCGAATACCTATGAGTGAGATTCTTTTTCTTGGGAGATTGTTTATTAGGAGGTCTATATTGAGGTCTTTTTCTCCTAATTTCTTTATGGTATTATTGAGGAGTGTAAATTTGTTTACAAATTTCTGAATCAGCCATTTTTATTTGTTTGTTAATGGCTATGTTAGTACATGTATCTTCCATTACTTTCATTATGTGTTGGATTCTGACGGTTAAATTATTCATGACTGGGTCAATTTGGTCATCATTCCAACAGTCTCTAATTTTTTGTCCTAACTTGCCCGGGAGTTTTAAAAATAATTTTTCTCCTAAAGATTTATCAATAAACCCTCCTTCTATAGAGGCATACATTAAATAATCTTGGGTAAATTTTTTAATTTTTCCAAAATAACTTATGGAGAGTTTTTCTAGATTTCCTATGTAAACTTTTTGTCTGATGGTGTTCCCATCATTTACAGACTGGGCTATAAAAATTATTTGTATTAAGCTACAGAAATTGTAGATGTTTGGTCCAGGGTCTACTAGGTTTGTTCTGGGAAAGTTTGCTTAAACGTTTCCCAACAGACTCTAGCTATGTCTCCTAGATATGTTTTGGCTCTTGCTATCATGTCTTGACTATTGGATACATGGTTTTCATGATTTACTCTATAGTCTCTTATTACAGCAGAAGTCCATTGTTCTATGTAGTTTGGGAGCAATTGGGGATCAATACTTCCTATGTTTAATAAAAGAGATGGCATATTGAATGTTGGTTCAATAGGCAGCCTTTTCCCTTTTGATTTTATATTATCTCCTAGAGTAAAATCTACTGGAGTAATAACTTTTTCACGGGGGCAGGGGGGGGGGGGGAATCCCATGTTGTAGTCTTCCGTAACATAATCGAATTAGGGGGGTGGGGTAAAATTTGAGCTGAAAGCATCATTCATAAAACCTTTATGAGTTTCAGGAATCGAGAGTAGTGATTCGATTCCATCAATTCAAGAATTTGTGTCTATCATTTTTTTAAGTTTATTTCATTTTCATAAAATTCGTGTAAATTAATTTTTTCGAGCAAATCCTCAATATTCTCTGTGTCAGAATTTTTTTTATCTATTGTTGAGAATAACCTTTGTTTGAAAACATATTCGTTTTCTTCATCAGTGTCATCAGAATCTATTTCATTATTTACAAAACTTTGTTTTTGACACTTCTTTTCTTTTTCCCATAAATCAACTTCTTTAAGGAGTTTTTGTGAAAGGTATCTTTTTTGTAAAAACAATTCAGTTTGTTTATCTTCCTCATAAGGGATATACGATTCAAAATATGAATGGTGCCATAGGTTCATCATAGACATCCTAGAGGGCTCCATCTCCTCTTCTGGGGGATTTTGTATGTCTTCATAATCAGTAAATCTTACTGAAAGACTATTTCTTCTGTTTATTATTATGGCTGATCCAGGAGTAGTTATTGCACTCTTAGAAGATCTAGCTTCAATATGAGTTTGCCATTGGTTGTTTTGGTTTCTGGAGGAATCAAAGACTTCGGGTGGCAAAAACTGGATTCCATCAGATGATAAGGCTATTACTAATGGATTAGTCTTTATCCTGTATCTGGGGGATATTTGATCACTTATTCGTCCGATGAAAGTAATATCAAAGTGTAAATTATGTCCCTCAAAGTTTCTTCCAAATCCTATTGTCTGGATTTCTAGGTTTATGTTTTGTATGAAATCACTAAGATTCATTTGTTTTTTCAACTACTTAAAAAGCACTTCGAAAAATGGGCTTATTATGGTGCTTTAAGAAAAACCAATGACTTTTCTTCGGGAATTATATCTTGCAACCCCAATAAACCCAAATAAACCAAAATACCCCTCCCTAGCCACTCCTCCCTCTCCCAAGGAAACCCAAGCCGTCAACTGTCATCACCAGCAACACCGCACCGCCCCCACCTTCCTCCAGATCCGCGCGTAGCACCACCATTGCACCTCTACGCCCTCCATAGTTGTGCGCTGCCACCCTATAATAGGGGTGGGGGTGGTAAACAAGAAAATTAAGTGTGATACAATTTGGTTTGGCTTAAATTAATTACAAAATCCAAATCAAATTAATTTTTTACAATTTGGATTGGTTCAATTTTTGTGGTTTGAAAATTCTGCTAGTAGGCATTAAAAAAATTTGTTATTAATTGAACAAAACTTGAATAACAATTAGTTTAATGGTATAATGAACAACAAAAGTTTCAACAGTTGAACTTAAAGTAAAACCGTAATTTTTTCCAAGTTGAATAATACTCGAATAAGAACCATTCAACTTAAAAGTATTTATTCAATTTAAATAATAATTATTCAACTTAAAAGTAAAAACAATACATAATATTTGCTTTCAAGTTCCAACGATTGAACTTAAAAGAAAAACAATAAAACAAGTTACATAATACTTGCTTTCAACCATGGAACTTGGAAAGTAGGTATCCAACAACAAAACACTAATTGCAGCAATAGTCTAAATTCATAGAAACTTGAAAAATAAATCTCCAACAACACAATACTAGATCTCCAACAACAAGATATAACACAAAATCATTAATTGTCAAGAGTTGCATCTTGCATAAAATAAATCATCATCAATTGCAATAAAATACAATTACTTACATTTTAAAAAATAAACATAATTTAGAAATTATACATCATATCATATCAAGTGAATTAGTGATTTGGTTTGATTCGCTTTTCTTATGTCATACCATGAATCAAACCTAATCAAGTGGTTTGGAAAATAAAAAACTAAATCAAACCAATGACCATCAATTTTTCTATGGTCTTTGGTTTTTTGGGTTGGTTTTCAGCTTTACACTAGGTTTGTGGTTTAGTTCTAAACGCCCCTACCCCGTAGGTCCTTGCGTGCTTGTGCCCAACCCTTGCACCACCAAAGTCACACTCACAACCCCACCCCATCACCCTCTACGCCATCAGCGTGACACCTCTCTATCATCGTGTCGTGGCACACCTCCCACCCTCTCTAAATCCCTTGCTTCTACTTCTCTCTAGAATCACATCAGTGAAATCAAAGTGAAGATTGAAAATAATCTTTGTCACTTGCTTCGGTTATGTCGAGATTTAGGAGTGGGGTGTTAAAACATTATTATGCTATTTTGCAATTCTTGAATAGGTATTCCATAATAACTTATTCTATTTTGGAATAAAAAAAAAAATCTAAAATATGAAAAACCTATTCTACAGTATGAAAAATCATATTCTAAAAGAGTTATTTTAGACTAGGATACTCTTCCAGAATCGTTATTCTCGAATAATTGTTTTGTTTTCTTTTAAGTCAACATGGATCCATTAATTGGTGACAGAAAAAAAAAGAAATGGTTTTCATAGCACAAGTAACCCATTAATATTAAACTAAACATGACAATTATTTTCTGCAGCTTCCTAATTGCTTCCTGCACCTATTCCAGAATATAATTTTATATTTTGGATTAAGTGTTCGGAAAGCTTAAAAAGTACAGGAACACGGGAGGTGCAGGAAGTAATTGTCCATACAAGAAGAATGTGTCCAAACTAAGGAGGGAGCATGGTAGAACTAATTGTTGATTCCTTGTCAAATACATATAAAACCACATACAATGAATAGATTTATTTTTTTGTCGGCATTTAGTTGTCTTATTATAAGTGATAAATTTTAAAAGTCTAAATAGCATACATACAACGACATTATTCATTCACAAATTTTCTTACATAAAACTGTTAACTTTTAAATAGTTAACTTAATAGTTATACCAATGATAATATCTAATTCATATTGATAATATAAAAAAAAAATTACACTTACAATGAATAGAAGTTAGACTGATTTTGAAAAAGCTATCCAAGAATTATGTGAGAAAAATTATTTTTGGCTATAATTTAAATTGTGTATCCGGATCATGAAACTTTTTAACCTTGATTTCAATTCATAAACCTTTTAATAATGAATTTTAAATTAATGAAAATTATCACGATGACGAATATTACAAAATAATTATTACGCACTAATATCACATGAACATACATATTGCAAGTTGATAAATGGAAACATTCGAGGGCGAAAAGTCAGAAAAAATTCACACACACACACAAATAAATAAAGAGAAGGTTGAAAAAAAAAATCAAGCATCTTAAATCCTGTGAGATTGACTCGAACGTATTCTTTTATAATGGTTTTGAAAAAGGAATGTAAACTACGTTTAAAACAAATATATCTTGAAATGATCAAGTTAACCCCTTTGAGTAAATATTTGAGACAAAATATAAATAAGAAATAGAGACAATAAATGCACAAATATTTGTGCATGTTCATCTTAAACCTCATGAATCATATATGTAGAGTCCTAAACAATGAAGCAACTGAATTTTCACAAAAGAAAATATTTATACAATCACTTTTTTCCTATCTAGCTTTACAGTTTTTTGTTTCCAAAACTCTTCTGAATTTTTATACAGCTATTTTTTTCAAGTGTTTCGACTGTTACAAATAAACAAAGAATATTAGTGCATGTTTCAATAATTAAAAATGTTTCACTCTTTATATTCCATCTCGGGTAAGACATATTGTGTAGTAAGTAAGATTTTATATATTTTATAAATTTCTCCATTAACATTTGTAACAAAAGAAAAGAAAATAAAAAAAAATATTTCTTCTTAAACTAAAATTAACTTATGTACAGGGACGAATCCAATGGAGGCCAATTTTTTTTATATACAATTATTTAAATATCTAACTTTTGATAAATAATGATTTAATAAATAAAAGATTTAAAAAATTATTTATTAATAATTTTATGTATAAAATTAGAGATATAATCTATTACTAAAAAACATTAACCAAATATCAACTCAAAAATTTATTTTTATACATTTTCCTTTATTAACATTTTTTAATTTTAAGTTTTTTTAATATATACATAAAAGATCCTAAAGAAGGGAGCAAGGCTCCTTGTCCCCCTTGGATCCATCCCTACTTATGTATAAACAAATTTATACATGTTCTCTCAAATAAAATTCTCTAAAAGATTATTTTTAACTTATGCATGAAAAATTTTAACCTATAACGAAGCTTGAGTTTTATTTTTCCTTCAAATTTTCTTTTCCTATTAATAATATTTATAAAGAAGTTTATCCAACCAGGTTCGTATAGCTACTAAAATTTTATGTTCAAATTAACGAAAAAAGCTCGTCTCAAGACTACTAAAATTAAAATATAAAGACAATTTCCAGTATCCTTACTAAATATATTCATTCTCTTATATGCATACATTTTACAAGCACACCCATCAAAATGAAAACTACCACAAATGAGCAATATATACAAGCATTCAGTTGATATATATATATATATATATATATATATATATATATATAACCTAACAAATTAACATCCATTCTATGACAAGCAAACATGGAACACTAAGAAGCATATATATCACCATTTACAGATCCTGCTCAGCAAAGTTTACTAAATGATACATTCGATAATAAGCATTAGTACTCTATCCAAACCCACTTCATCACCAATCACACACACTCTTCTTTTTCTTGTTATGCCTTGACAAGATGATCATCAATGTCATTAGTGTCCTTAGTAGCAAAGTACAAACGAGGATCAGGAGATGCGACAGTGATATTCTCCTTGAGCTTTTCACACTACTAAACAAAGTATTTTTTAAGATGGTTTTGAGAAGGTTTTTATGACAGTTTTTAATCGTCTTAGAA